>NC_064627.1:910849482-911152512 GCF_023864275.1 Schistocerca cancellata | reverse complement strand
CAGGTTTCTTCACTTGGTCTCTATATAAAAAAAGTTTATTTGTTTGTTAGTGAATTTTATTGTTTCTTTTACAAGTTCCTCTTTCTCAATTGTTTCACTTGGGGTGTGTAAAGCAATAAACTGTGCATAGTGATCACTGAAGCCAGTATTAAGATTTCCGGCACAGAAATTGTGATTTACATTTGTGTTTATTAAAATATGATCAATTGTTGAGATAGTTGTTGGTGTAACTCTTGTAGGAGAATCTATCGTAGCTTTTATGTTATATGTTTCCAGTAAGGCCATTAAGCTTTGCTGGTCTTTTGAGATTTCTTGAAAATCAATATTAAAATCTCCACATATGATCACTGTTTTGTTGACGTTTTTTATAGTATTTAAAGCTGCTTCTAGTTGATGACAGAAATCATTTAAGTTCCCATCAGGGCTCCTGTATACACAGATGATTATTAATCTTAACACAGAGAGTTCAACTGCGGATACTTCAGAAACTTTCTCTTCAGCTAACAGTTCAATGGGTTTTATGTTATAATAATCAATGCCACTTTCAACAAATATACATGACCCTCCATGACTGGGTGTAATTCTAGAGAATGATGATGAAATATTGAAGTCTGCAAGTTTTGTGACTGACATTGCATCTTTAGGCAGCTAGTGTTCAGTTAGCCCTGCAATCTTAATGTCTGTGACATTTACTGACAGGCCATTGTAATACTGACAAGCAAAGGGACATCCTCCTCTAACATTACTGTTCCTCAACAGAAGTAATTGATACCAGAAATATCCTCAAATTTTGAATAGGTTTTGTATTATCTCAGCTGTTTTTCTAAAAAGAATTTCATATGATTTTGTACAAAATGTATTATATTTCAGGCTAACATCTGTAAAAAGAAATTAGTTTATTTTCTTTGTTGCAATTGATATGTACTAGTTCTGAAAGTACAGTTGAAATTATTTTCTTTTAGAAACATTTGAAATTAAGAAATATTTGGTACACTTAAAATTTCCATTATTAATTACAAATTTGGTGCTATTTATTATCTTAATATCTGGATTTATCTATAAAATAATAACATAAGGCAAGCCAGTGTGTCCGAGCGGTTCTAGGCACTTCAGTCTGGAACCGCGTGACCGCTACGGTTGCAGGTTCGAACCCTGCCTCGGGCATGGATGTGTGTGATGTCCTTAGGTTAGTTAGGTTTAAGTAGTTCTAAGTTCTAGGGGACTGATGACCTCAGCTGTTAAGTCCCATAGTGCTCAGAGCCATTTGAACCATTTGAATAACATAAATTAATAGAAAGTTATTTGTCAAGGAAATCTGTAAATCCTCTGGAATATTGTTAGTACCGCAAAGTGAAGTAGTAGTGGGCATGCCTTTGATGTGATTGGACTTGTTTTTGTAATTTGGAAAAACAATGTATTTTCAGCTTTGTTAATTGAAAATTCAAAAGATAGTGTGATACAGTAAAATGTTAGAGAATAAATGTTTAAGTAAAACAAAAAACCTGCACAGGCTAACTTCAGCATTTTTTTACATCAGTTGGAACCATGAGAATCTATAATGTCAAAAATTTCAGCTTCAAGAATCAGCCCCTAGACGTGAAGAACTGGAGCCAACTATGAGAAAAGAAGATAAGTAAAAAGTTTATTGTAAATCTTACTCCTCTCAAAGCTTATTAAAAGAATTAACCATAAAGACAGTGACAATTAACAAATGATGTGAGTGAGGGTTGGATTACAAGTGGTGGCCTCATCTGGGATCAATTGACTAATAATGAAGTTTTGCCTGTTGCACAAGAAGAGACTGTGATTTGTGTCATTTGTAGTTCATGTATGAATGGATATCTGATCATGCAAACAAAGAAGACCGAGGACTGGCAAACAAAGTAAGTAGTATCAACAGTGATGGTGTACTACTAACAATGATGGACAGGATTGAATGAAAGAGGACTTTACAACTACAACCAGGGACATCAAAAAGGGAAGATAAATTACAATCTATCTGTGAAATTAATTTGTTTGTGGACTCGTGTGCTTGTTAACAAAATGAATAGGGACAAGGGTAGGAGAGAGGTAGAAGTAAAAGCTTTAGTATCCAGTCAGGATGTGTATGAGACAAGTGAAACTTTAGTCAGCAAAGAAATAGTAAAAACTGATATTTTGCAGTTAATTTTGGCAAAGATAGAGGAAATGAAGACAGATAGCAATAGTAAATTGGACAGGGTACAAAACAAAATGGACCAACTTAGTTGTAAAGTTCCAAGTTAAAAAATGGGTTGTCAGAGGAGTTAAAAAGTGTGAATGAAAAAGTTGATGTTTTAGAAAATAAATTTATTGTTTTGGAAAATGAGTTGATGGCTGAATCAGCAAGACAGTCGAAAAATGTTAATGATGTCAGAGTTGAACAGAAGGTCGTAGTGGAAAAAATGGAACAAATATTGCCAGTTTGGACAAAAAAAAAATTAAAAACAATATTCAAACTAATGTAACTGTTTTAGTTCAAAAAATTTCAGCATTGCAGTAAAATTGCATTCACAAAAATCTGTGTGCAGACAATGGTATTGTGTGGTCCAACACTCTTATCAAATTTTTTCCATCGGACAATTCACATCCAGTGGATTTTCTGCACCACTGTAGAGATAATTTTGTGTCAGGCATGAATGACAATAAAAAAAATTAAATTTTTTAAAAGATGTCTTGAAGGCGAAGCTCTGTCATGGGTAAATTAAAATTTAAGTTGGTGGGAAACACATCAAAGTATTGAGAAAAGTTTTTTTAAATAAATTTGGGTTGGAAGCTGAACAAAAGAGAATCAAAAATGAAATTTTGAATGGACTTATTTATAGGATTAGGGAGGGTACTTTGAAGGAGTTTCGTAAGAATCAACTTAAAATATTAACACACCTTGACAAACCATTCGACAAAATGACATTGATTGATGCACTTAAAAGGAGATTACCAGAAAGGTTGCAGTGGGATTTAGAACACAGACCTGATGAGTGCCTTGAACAATTTTTACAATGTTGACAGGCTGGATAGGGCAGTAGAAATAGCAAAATAATAATAATGGGGATAACAATGGGCATTTTAATAGAAGAAACAATCATAGAAGTAACTACTCGGAAACAGCAGTTCGCCTCAATGAAGGTCCACAGTTTTGGGGCGAGGAAACAGAACATGCATGGGACTCCCAAGTTACACTTGCAATTACACAACAATAACAGTGTTAATGATATGGCACAGGTATCTGAAATTGAACAGAAGGAATATAACATGTCTCATTTATGTTTTGATGAAAACTTTTGGGATACTATGTTTAATTACAGTGATGTAGGTGCTAATAACAAACCAGAATGTTAGAATAATCAGAATTTTGATGTAGTACGTACTAATAATTTTTTCTCTTGGTCGGAAAACAGTGTTATTGATGTATGTAAATCAGGTGATGACTGTATTGGACCTGAACTAGGCGATATTTTTGATGTGGATGTGAATGAGAGCTGTGGAGTAACTGAGGTTGGTAAGTCTGAGACTGGTAACTTATTGCAGATGAATGTTGGTGCTTAAGTGATTTTGATGGAGACGAGACTTGTGTTGTTAATGATGTTGTTGATGAAGTAATTTTGGAAGAATATGATGATGATGAGTATCAGATATTTGCAGAGTTTAAGAATAATGATGTTTCAGAGTGATTTGTGAATGACGTTGGCAATACAGGTAAGGTAAGTGATATATTTGTTGATGTAAATGAGAGTCATGGAATATCAGTCCAGTCAAAACAGTTGTTCATTAATGTCATGCAGAGTAATGATCCAAATAGTATCGGTGAGTTATCTGTGACCCTAGAGAATAAAGGTGAAAACTTTCTGAAGTTTGTTTGGGACCAGATTGATGATAACACAGATAAATGTGTATTCTGGAATGAGTGAGTTATGATTAGTCAGAATTTGTATTCAAATTGGTGGAGGATCTAAGCGGGAACGGTAAATTTGACAGTAATATATTTTGTGTTCCTTCTCTAACAAGTGATGTTAGTTGTGCCATGGAATTCTTTCATTGTGTTCAATCTTTATCTGACAGCATGAGTAACCAAAGTAATGCTATGATACCAATAAAGTTGATAAAACCCTGTAAAAACATTGTGGATGTGGCATTTGATGGAATTGAAAGTGATATTTTATGTGAAGTATGAGAAAATGATTCAGATTTTGGGTGTCCTTACATTAAAATTAAGATTGATCAGTGGGAAGGTATCTGACTGATACTGGTAACCCAATTTGTGGTATATCTGACCAATTTGGAGACAAGATCAAGTATAGTAAGAATTTTGTGGAAATTTCGATTGCACGTATAAAGATAAGAGGAGCTACTGGTAAGCAAAGCAAGTACGTAAAATATCAAGTACTGAGTTTTTAATCCTATCTGACGTAAATCCTATACACTTGCTTTTGAAATATAAATAGGGAGAACATATGCCATGTGATGTGAGGAAAGTATTGAACAGCATATATAGTACAGAAAACGATGTTTCAGGATTTGATGTGAATGCTAGACAGGAAGTTACCTATCCATTGGACCGTGTGATGAGAAATCTACGGAGGAAACTGAAAGATGTGGGTGGATCTGCTCCCACACTACTATACAGCTGCACCCTGCTGAACCAGTCGACTTACAAGAGATCATAGGTGCGCAACCCCCACTGTCACCCAGCTTCGCACACTGTGTATGTTTCCCCAACTCCACTTAGGTGAAGTGTTGATTCATCACTGAAGACGACACTAACCAGAAGATCTTCTTCACCATACAGCAACATTTTGTTTGCAAAGTTGGCATGTAAACTATAGTATGTAGGCTTTAGAACTTGTAAGAACTGAAAACAGTAAGGACATAATTTAAGTGTCTCATTAAAGTTTCCGCACAGACTCACAGGAATTGCTAATCCATGACTTGCCTTCTGAACGGGTTTCTGCGTGAAGGACTCTCACTTGTTCAATGTGTTCTTCAGTTACTCTTGGTTATTCCATACTTTTCCCTTTGTGCAAAGATATACAAACAAAACTGTTTGAGTTGCTCTTTTTTTATGTACAATTTATAGTTGTAAGTTGAAATGCTACAAAGTGATAAAATCCATATATTCATTTTGAAACACCCTGTAATATCTGATAAGAGACCCATTTCATCCTTACCAGTCTATCTCTGATAAAGTTGATAACATAATTGACAATATAATATTCATCCAATTTTCTGAACAAAAGTTGTTAACTTAGTTTGGCTTCTGTGAAAGACCCTGTACAAAGAAAATAATATAATCTTCCAAGTTAAGATATGGCAGAGCAACTCAAGAAAAATTACCTTATCCTTTTGAGATTTTCTGCCATTTTTCTCAATCTCTCTGACTGCGTAGAGCATAAAATTCTATATTTATGATGAACTGGATTAGAGACCCTATCTATAGCATATAACACCACTCTGGAAATGATATATTGTAACACGGACTCTATAAGAAATCAAAATATTTTTGGAGCCATCTTTATCCATGACTATTCAAGCATCACCGAAAATAACGTAGACTGGTCAGAACTGCATCCAAGCTGTACGCATCCTACTCCATGAAGTCTGAGTAATTCTCTATCACTGGATCAGATGACCTCAGAGGGTGGAGGACATAATTATGTACCTTCGTATCCATGGAAAGTTCCTCAAAACGTTGTGACAAATTGGTTATGAATGATGGAGTGGCGGTACAAATCACTAAAGAATGCCACAGGTGAATAAATGTTAAATGTATGTGCATCCAATGAGTGTATGTCACTTAATCATTTTACAGACAGTGGCAAACATATTATCCCACATAAACATCCTCCACAGGGGAATACTTCTATCTGCCAGAACAGTGCCCTATTGTCAAGCAGGATGCATTGCCTCATGTTGTTTGTGCGTACTCCTGTCCAGTTGTTGACGTGTACATGGACGCATCAGTCAAAGTATCCAGTGGAAGTCATCTTACCCTCATGCTCCATTTTGTGGCCTGTGATATGACATTGGGCACTTGCAGCCCATAGTAAGAAGATGATTCTGGATGTGTCCTCACTGAATGCTGCTGTCCATCTTTGAGTAGGAAAGTAATTGGCTGCTCTGCGATCTGTATCTGTAGACACTATTTGCAACAGCTACAGCAGCCAACTGGTTGTGGTGATTTTCTCTGTTTTGAGGGACACTTGGTACACTGTTGACATGGTAACACATGAAAAGCCCAGTGTCTGCATGACTTTAATGATGAAGTGTGTCATGAATTAATCACTCAAGATATAGCTGCAGTCCAATGCTGTGAAGTCATGCATTTTGTTCACCATGCGGTCTTAAAGTTACATCAGTGGCCAATACAAAGTCAGATCACAGTTGCGTGCCAAATTATTCCAACTGCTGTGACTTTTTCTCTCCAGTATAGCAACTGCCTCTAATTCAGTTGCTGATGAGTAAATGTGTTACAAGTAAAGTGTTATGAATTAATGACATCTAGCTTTAATTGGTGGAAGGAGAGGTTGCATGATTGAAAATATGACTCTTAGTGGTGAATACTAGTCTTTCGAAATGAATCTAATGTGACTGTATTTGATTATTTATTATTAGCTCATATGATGTCACTCAATTCAATTCAATTCAATTTATTAGCGTCCTTGTAGTACATCATCGAAGTGACATAGGACTTGTCAATAAACATTACAATTTAAAATACATATACATGAAAATTTGTAATTGAATTTACTTGTCACTGAGACATTACAATTTTAATAGAACTTTTAGAACATTAACATAAAAATATACAAGTAGGATAACAACGTACAAAAAACAGCTAGTGATTCTCACATCAAAGATTATTTACATTCTTACATTAACACCGTTTCACAATTTCATAGAAACAGCAAGTATTTAAATGTGAGCAATTACACATATTTATTATGTCAGGGAAATATTAACTGCGCTTTTATTGTCAACGATTCATAAACTCTTCAATACTGTAAAAACTATTGCTCAATAACATGTTTTTTTAATTCTCTTTTAAATATGTACAGTTTTGGTATTATTTTTAGTTCTTTGGGGAGAGCACTGTAGAGGATTTTGGGTTGGTATAGTACACTTTAGTGATACATAGCTGTTTTATGAATTTCTCTGTGGAAATCATTCCTATTCCTTGTTTCGTAGTTGTGAAATTCTCTGTTTAATGTAGAAAATTCCTCGTGTTCTTTTAAGAAACATATGCTTTCATATATGTATAAAGATGGTAGTGTCATGATTTTTAATTCTTTGAAAGCTTGCCTACAAGAGTCTCTATATCCTATACCTTTTATTATTCTGACTGCCTTCTTTTGTAGTCTAAATGAGTGTTTTGTTAGACTGATGTTCCCCCAAAACTGTACGCCGTATCTTAATAAACTGTGCACGAATGAGAAATAAACACATAACACTGTTTTAATATTACATGAGCTTTTAAGCATTCTAAGTATATAACATGTTTGATTTAATTTTTTTTCCCATCTTAAGTGTTCATCAAACCATACTCCCAAGAATTTAGTGTATGATGCTTGTTCAATCTTACACTTACCCATATCTACTGTAAGGTTAGTTTTTATTTTATTTGTAATATGTCTGAAGTTGATCCACGTTGTTTTTTTGGCATTCACAATGAGTCTGTTTTCATTAAACCATCTGTCTGCTTCGTCTGTTGCTAATGTGACTTTTTCCTGTAAGTCAGCTTCACTATTTGCTTTAACAAACAAACTTGTATCATCAGCGAACAGTACTGCCTCTGCTTCAGATAGTTGACTTGGTAGGTCATTGATAAATATTAAAAACAGTAATGGCCCTAATACAGATCCCTGGGGTACTCCATACAAAACTCTCTAATCTTGATGAATATGTTCTATCTGCCTGGCTTATCTCCACCTTCTGATATCTGTCTGACAGATATGATTCAAACCATTTGTGGGCAACTCCACGTATCCCATAGGCATATAACTTCCTAAGCAGTAACTTATGGTCGATGACATCAAAGGCCTTTGATAAGTCTAAAAACAATCCACAATTTAATTCCTTTCTGTTTATGGAATTTAGAACAAGTTGCAAAAAATTGAAGATAGCTGTTTCAGTTGATTTATTTTTACGGAAACCATTTTGCGCATTAACCAATATTCTATTCTTAATAAGAAATTTGTATAGTCTCTGATACATTATCCTTTCTATTATTTTTGAGAAACCTGACAACATTGATAAAGGCCTAAAGTTACTAACATCATATTTATCACCATTCTTGTAAAGTGGCTTTATAGTAGACATTTTAAGTTTTGATGGAAACACCCCTGTCTTAAAAGATTCATTTATAATTTCAGTGAGATGCGAGGCTATGTTTCTTGCACTTTGCTTAATGACTTTGTCAGGAATCTCATCACACCCACATGACATTTTATTTTTTAACTTATTTATAGCATTTAGTACCTCTGAATCAGTTACTGGATAAAGGAACATTGTCATGTCATTCATTGGGATTTTTACCTTGCTATTGGAATTGCATTTACTTTTAATTAAATTTATGGCTATATTTGTGAAATGTTCATTAAATATGTTGGCAATCTGAAGTGGGTCCTTAACAGTTTTACCCCCACTTTTAATGACAATGCTGTTATCTTTTCTTTTGTGTCTACCTATATTTTTATTTATTACCTTCCAAGTTGACTTCATTTTGTTGTTACCTTTCTCAATATAGGTATCATTATCAAGCTTCTTACAAGGGAATATCCCCATCGCACCCCCCTCAGATTTAGTTATAAGTTGGCACAGTGGATAGGCCTTCAAAAACTGAACACAGATCGATCGAGAAAACAGGAAGAAGTTGTGTGGAACTATGAAAAAATAAGCAAAATATACAAACTGGGTCATCCATGCATAAGATAGGCAATATTTAGGGAAATGTGAGGCGAGGAGCTCCGTGGTCCCGTGGTTAGCGTGAACAGCTGCGGAACCAGAGGTCCTTGGTTCCATCTGCAGCTCCACGGAGCACATGAGGGCAACGTGTCCGAGGAGCAGACGTCCGGCGCAATTGCCGCGCACAGTAGCCGCGGATCCACCGCCAGAAATCGCCACTGCCTGCTACGCTGGAGCGGTAACACGCGACGCTCCACGTGTTCACGAGACGGCCCCAGCGGAAGCGGCAGCCCCGATGGCCGCCGCCACGGAGAGCCCAGCGGCTACCCCACCCCCTGCGCCTGTCCCTGCCCCGGCCCCGGCCGTCGCAGGTAGCGCGGAAGAGAAACGCCAGCTGAGCTCCGACTCGGAGGGCGAAAGTACAATGGAGACCGACGCAGCCCTGGCCCCCACCCCCTCCGCCCGGCGGCCGAGGATCGCGGAGGTCAGCGCCCCCGCCCAGCCGACAGCCGCGCCTGCCGACAGCCCTGCCGCCCAGGCCGGGCCCAGCGCCGACGCCGCCACGCCGTACAGCGAGATGCGTGAGCTTGCAATCAAAAAGCAATTCACGAAACTGGCCCGCATTCTGAAGGAATCAGAAGACGAGCCAAAAGAAAACAACGTGGACGTCCCGGCCGCGGGGAAATCCAAAAAGCGCCGGAGCAAGCGGCGAAGTCGCAGCCGTGAAAAAGACGACAAGATGGACATATCGGAAGCAGAGGAGTCAGATACGGCATCCGCAACCAAGAACGCTACAACCCCTAAAGCAGAGGACGTAGTCCTACGGCCAGAACGGCCACAGTACTCCACAGACCCGCCTCCACAAAGCGATTAAATGCAACAGGGCTCGGGCTCAGAATATAGTGTAATTACGTGTAACGTGAACCGAATGACCGCCGCACTAAAATTAGACGCACTAATTGACTTCCTGCAGCACAAAGCCGCGGACGTGGCTATGTTACAGGAGGTGGTCACGACAGCTATAGAACAGGTACCGGGATACGAAGTCATCTGCAACATCGACGCAGAAACTCGCTGCGGAACTGCCACACTAATCAGGCATGGCCTCAAATTTGGCGATGTGAAAATGATGCCCGACGGACGCGGAATAGCGGTGAAGGTGGAAGACACTGATTTTGTAAACATTTACGCTCCGTCGGGAACGGAAAATAAGCGTGCCAGGAGCAAATTTTACAACGAGGACATCTGCGAGTTATTAGTTCACAGCAACAACGTCGTGCTGGCAGGTGACTTCAACTGCGTAATTTCACCCGAAGACCAGATCCCGGTACCCAACTTGTGCACCGAACTGCAGGATTTAGTTAGGCGTCTAAAATTAGCAGACACCTGGCGTCTACTACACCAAAAACACACAGAGTTCACGTACCTGTATAACCGCGGCAGAAGCAGACTCGATAGAGTATACATAAGCAGAGAGATGGCCGCCTCCGTCACACAAGTAGAAGTCTGCCCTGTGATCTTCTCAGATCACTGTGCCTATCAGTGCAAACTCCGTCTACCGAGAAGCAAGCTTCCAGCAGGAAGAGGAACGTGGAACAAGCCACCTCACGGACGGGAAGCTAAAGCAGGAAATTGCCGACACGATCCAGGCATGCAGACAGCGGCGAGGCGAGTACAATTCCACTACTGAGTGGTGGGTAGAACACGCCAAACCGCAAGTAAGACGGGAACTCATAAGGCACAGCGCTGAGAAGGCCTTCTGGAAAAGAAACACAGCAGACTTCTACACTAGATGCCTACGAGACGCAATGGACGCCCCTGCGGATGACGAACTGTTTCTGCCGCGGATAAGAAGACTCAAGGCACGTATACTGAGCCTGAAAAGAGACAAAATGAGAGGAGTCATCGCCCGTAGCCAGACAAACGGCGAAATCGAGGATGAACCTGCCACGCTGCACCACCTGCACAGGAAGAGACAGAGGGCTAATAGCAAACAAATACGGCAACTCTTCGACAAGGACGGGAACAGGTTGACGACGAAGAAAGACATCATGAGCCACATCGAAGACCATTTCAACAACCTGTTCCGAGCAGAAGAAAATGACGACGCAGAAATGGCGAGGATCCTGCAAGAAACCCGCCGTATCCTCACCAACGCAGACCGGGCACTACTGAACGAAAACGTCACAGATGATGATGTGAAAGCCGCCATCAAAGACAGCAGAAATGGAAGAGCACCAGGCGCAGACGGAATCCCATCAGAATTCTACACTGCGCTCTGGGGCACAGTCGGCGGTATACTCACCGAAATAGTAAACGAAGTTCTCAACGGGACAGAATTGCCTTCAAAATTCCTGCAAGGGACGGTGATTCTGCTCCCCAAAACGAAGGCAGCCAACAAAATAGAAGATTTTCGGCCAATAACCCTTCTAAATTCAGACTACAAAATAGCAGCAAAGTGCCTGGCTGCAAACATCAAAGTCGCTCTAAAGAAAGCCATTAGCCCATGGCAAACCTGTGCAGTGCTTGGCAGGAACATTTTCGACGCCGTCTGCACATACAGAGACATCATAGCCCACGCAGCAACAACGAGGAGACCCGCAGCCGTAATCTCTGTCGATTTCCACAAGGCTTTCGACAGGATCAGTCACCGGTACCTGCTGAATACCATCGCACGCCTCGGATTCGGACCAAAATTCGGTAGAACAATCAGGAACGTCATCACAAATGCCACCTCAAAAGTAACAGTAAACGGATGGACTTCAAAGTCAATAAGACTGGGGAGATCCGTCAGGCAAGGATGCCCATTATCGATGGCTCTGTTCACAATAGCTCTCGATCCCCTACTTCGAAAACTAACAGCTGAAGTCGGAGGATACACAATGGGTGCAACAAACATCGCATGTATGGCCTATGCCGACGACATGGGCATCTTCATTCAGAACGAGGACGAAATAGAAATAATCCAGCCTATCATGGATTCCTTTGAAAGAGCTTCAGGTGCCAAAACGAATCCGAGGAAGACAGTGCTACTACCAATAGGCAACGGCAGACTGCAACCAGTGAGACAGTGGTACCGAGTGAAAAACAACCATAGGGCACTAGGAGTGGAACTACAGCAGTGCCCTCTGAAAATGGCAGCACAAAACTGGCGCAGCATCTTGAACACGACGAGAGGGCTCGTGAGAATGCACGCGAACCGGAGCCTGACGCTGAGCCAAAGAGTGCAGTTGGTAAACGAAACGATCCTGTCGAAAGCGTGGTACATGGCCCAAATACTATGTGCTCCGACAGAAATTGCGCGAGTGATAGGAGGCGCGGCGTACTATCTATTGTGGAGGTGGGAAATCTTCAAGGTCTCCCAGGCGACGTGTTTCCTGTCAAGGGACGTAGGCGGACTCGGTCTGACTGACGTTAAGACGAAATGCGCGGCACTGCTTCTACACCGTGCGATGAAAATGGCGAACCAGAACAATAACAACATGATGTCCAGCCTGATCAACGAATATAAACCTGAATCTGAAGAGGCTCCTGTAAACACTACCCACATACCATTCAAGTTGCGGCACATAAAACAGATGGCAATCGACAAGAGTTACATCACCGCGGTCGTTGCCAACCCACAACAAAGAACTGCGAGAAAGATCTACAGCGCTCTGAGGGGGAAGGCAAGAAAGTCCAAAATAGAGACGAGACTTCCAGATCACGACTGGCTGCAGGTCTGGAAGAACGTCTCGGAACGGACACTTCCTGAGCACGCCAGGGACACATGGTATAAAATCATCCACCAAACAGTGCCGACAAATGAAAAACTGGCACGCATAAAAATGCGGGAATCCCCAAACTGCGAACTCTGCAACCAGACCGACACCATCGAGCATCATTTTGGCTGCAGAGAGAGCGGGGAAATATGGGCGACAGCGAGAAGAATGATCGCCCACATCAACAGAACCGACGAGAGGGCGATACATGTCTCAGCTGTCACTGTTTCGGACGCGAAGCCTTTCCCCAATGCGAAACGCCTGGCCACAATGTGGATCATCGCAATGACGGCGCACGCCATCGTCACCAAACGGCAGACCTACAAGGCGCAGTTCCTCACGGACCTGTGGGAGGAACACAGGAGGGCCAAACAACGCTCCAAGTACCGCGAGACCTTCCAGAACTTCCTGCAGGTCCCGCTAGACGCCGCCTTCCGAGACGCCTTCAACACGACGTGACCGACGTCCTCCCACAACACTCACACCCCAGTCGCTAAGGACGTCGCCCACCGATCCCTCCAAAGCCCCGACGGCAAGAGTGGTGCAGCGCGGAAAGCGTTTAACGAAATGTGCACATAGTGAAAGTCTATATGTGAAGCAGTGCAAAAGTGAGATTGACGTGTGCCAATTGTAGTGATACAGTGTCCAATAGCCAAATAAAAGCAGGCAAAGAAAATGATCAGAGATAAATTTAGTGAAAAGGATACAAAGTGCTCCAAGAAAACCACAAAATGTCAATCAGTGTATTGCATGTAATTAATGTGTTCTCTCACTCACTCTCTCGCTCTCTCTCTCCACTCAAGGTACGTTTTTCCTTTCTCTTATGTTTTTAGTTCTTTTGCTTATTGACTTGTTTTTTTTGTTTGTTGTTTTTTTTGTTGTGCTGTAAATCTTGGCCCATCATGTGCCAAACGTAGCATGCCTCTCTGTGACTAATAATCCCCGGCATTCACAAATTTAATGACATAGATGTTTCTGGTCTATATTCCCCTTTTTCGCCTCTGGGAAACATATAGCAAACATGCCAAACTAGGTGCATTTCAAATAGCATAGAGGCAAATTTGTATTTTTTTCCATTTTTCATGTAAATTCAAAAAAAAAAAGAAAAAAATCGAAGTAACGCAAGCTTTGTAATTAAAAGACATAAAAAAAAATCAGACAGGAAAATCTATCTGAAGGACACTCAGTGAATAAACGTGTTGTAACTCGACCAAGAACTATGAAAAGAACAATCAGAACAGAAACCTAGACAGTGAATATCACCGTTCAATAGTCAAGTACACCATTTAATGTAAAGACTTGTAATTGTAAATAAAAGTTTATATACGTTACAAAAAAGTCTTCCCTCAACCGAAAATTTTAACTTTTTATTTTCAGTTTATGTAAAAAACTCTTATGTTTTCATCACTTTTTTTGGAGTGATTATTACATCCACAAGAAAACATAAATCGGGCAAGGTAGAAGAAACTTTTCACCCATTCGCCAAGTGTACTAGTTAGGTGGGTCGACAACATATTCCTGTCACGTGACGCACATGCTGTCACCAGTGTCGTATACAAAATATCAGACGTGTTTTCCTGTGGAGGAATCGGTTGACCTATGACCTGGTGATCAAATGTTTTCGGTTCCCATTGGAGAGGCACGTCCTTTCGTCAACTAATCACACGGTTTTGCGGTGCGGTCGCAAAACACAGACACTAAACTTATTACAGTGAACAGAGACGTCAATGAACGAACGGACAGATCATAACTTTGCGAAAATAAAGAAAGCAAAATTTTCAGTGGAGGGCAGATTTGAACCAAGGACCTCTCGTTCCACAGCTGTTCACGCTAACCACGGGACCACGGAGCTCCTCGCCTCACATTGCCCTTAATATTGCCTATCTTACGCATGGACGACCCAGTTTGTATATTTTGCTTATTTTTTCATAGTTCCACACAACTTCTTCCTGTTTTCTTGATTGATCTGTGTTCAGTTTTTCAAGGCCTATCCATTGTGCCAACTTATAACTAAATCTGAGGGGGGTGCGATGGGGATGTTCCCTTGTTAGCTGCAATTATTACTTTCTTGTACAGGCTTCTATAACATTTCACATGTGCTTTCAGTACTACATTCTTCCTGGCTGATTTATTTAACTTTCTGAGAGTGTCTGATGACTTTCTAATCCCCTGTGTAACCCATGTTTTGGTTTTATGTTTATTTTTGACTCTTTTTATAGGAAAGGCAACATCGAAGCAGTGTTTGTAGCTTTCAAGGAATGAGTCAAACATATTGTTGACATCACCACTTGATTCAGTCCCCCAGTTGTTATTTTCCAGAATGTAATTAAAAATTATTATGCTGTCATCATTTATAAATCTCCTTTCCCTGTAATTATTATTGATAACAGGGTCCTTGTAAGATGTGACATTTAAACTCAATTTGATACCCTTGTGATCCGAGAAACCAGTGTCAATTACTTCAGTGTTATATTCACACTTGTCCTTGTTTATAAATACTTGATCTATTATAGTTTCAGACATATTTCCGCATCTGGTAACTTCATTTACAGTTGCCATCATATTATGACACAAAAACAGATTGCACAGTTGCTGTTGTTTACTACAATCATTCTTAAAGTTAACATTAAAATCACCAAGAACAATTACATTATGTTTAAGTTCATTCAGCAGTCCCTCAAGGTTTTCCATAAAAATGGCAAAGTTGCCCAGTGGTGATCGGTACAAACACACAATAGTAATTTTTAATTTGGTTAGTTCACATATACTGTATTCAAAATCTTTTTCTATGCATTTTAGTTTACATTTAATTTCCCTTGATTCTACCCCTGTCCTAACATAAATACATGTCCCACCCCCTTTATGGTTGATTCTACAAAATTTGCTAATCATTTCAAAATTTGGAATAATTATGCTAGATGCTTGCATTTCTTTTACCCAGTGCTCTCTTATGCATAGTATTTTAATGTCTTTTAGATAGTCAGTTAAGAGAACTTCTATTTCAGCTAATTTACTTTCTAGTCCTTGCACATTTTGGTATACAACTGTTAAAGTTTCATGTAGTGGATTTGCTGCACTATTTACCTTTGTACCCTCTTGTTGCTGACACTGTAAAGATTCTGCCTTTTCTTCTTCTTCTTCTTCAAATTGCGAAGATCCCATAAAAAATAGTCACTACGCACAGCAGCTCTTCTTATCCTGAGGCTCTTCCTTTGAGATGTCTGCAGAGCAGCTGATGAGTTTCTGGATATAATTGAATGGTTCTTGGCTGTTGGTGTGGTTGCAGTCCTAGTTACAAGTGATCATGAAGCATTAAGTGCACCTCATCCTTGGAGGTTTCAGGTGCACATGAGTTTACACCAGGTTTGTAGGCTTTCTCATCTGAAGAAATTGTTTCCTCTTCAATTCTGCTAGATGTTCCTGACATTTCTGCTGGTACCCCATATTCTACCACTCCTTCAGATACTGGTACCGGTATGTTAGGTATCCCTCTCATCTTAGACATTTCCTTGCAAATTTCCATTTGCTCAGTTACTGCTTACTGCTATGGTGAGGATACCAGGCAGTTTGTGTTGATCATTGAAATTATTTATTGTTTTCATAATTTGAGCACAGACATACAGTTGTCCGGCTCTATTTAGATCTCCACTGTTTATGAAATGTTGTTTTCTGAAATCTAGCTGGACAAATGTTGAATTTGGGTAGCACTTTGTTATTTTGTGAAGCAGTCTGTTAGTTTTTTTTATTTCTTCGTTAACACAAGATTTCTTAAAAAAATCGTATGGAATGCTGGTTACCATCACATGTACATTTTTGAGCTTTTCGAGCGTCTCTCTTAGCGCTCGTCTAGCTGATAATACATCATTGCAGCGGACGTCTACTCCGCCCCCTAGGATTAGAACACAATCATTTTTCTTTATGTTGATACTCAGATTTTCGCAGTTGTTGACGATCTCTTTCAGTGGAGCATCAGGTTTTATTACGCTAGTAACACTGCATCCTGAGTTATATAGGGTTTCTGCCAGTCTTTTTCCGAGACTGTCGGCAAGTATATGTACACTAAAAGCATTATTTGTTGTGCTCAAGTCTTCCGAAGTTTTGCAGTCTATTATACGATCTTCTTTCTTTTCACAGTCTCTATGTATTATATTATTAACAGATTTTAACGTTTTGAGCACATTATGGGCTGAGTTGTTAAGTTTTCGCTCGAGGTTTCTGTTAACAGTTGCTTGTATGTTAGGTGTAACGAACTTTTCGGAGGCTTGTTTACTTTCAGTTCTCACGACACTTACTGCTTCCACTCTCTCTCCGCAAGATTTTATTTCGTCACATATTTCCAGAGCATTATGTCTCTTTTGTACAGCGATCTTTTTAGTTGCTTTTAGTTCGTATTTTTTAAAATTTACACTCGTTTTTGGCAGAATAGATGTGCTGTAGATTTCGGAGTTTGCGTTAAGTGATGATACTCCATTCAATTCATATTCACGAAGCTTTGCTTTTAGGACTTTTATTGACTTTTTAGCACTTTGCAATTCATACAACACACTTTGTAACACATTAATTTCACGTCCGGTAGCGTAAGCGATTAACATAGCGTTAAATCCGTTACAACTTCCCTGATCACATTCACATGAAACACGGTTTTTGCATTAATGAATCTCACACATGCAGAATGTATCCATACTTGTGATTCTAACAAAAGTCTGAAACCATTTTGCACATTTGAATTACAGATTACACACGTGATTACTTTAGAATTACTGTTTTCTTGAGAGAAACTATCACACAATGCTGTTACTGACGCCATCTTGTATCACTGCACTGCAAGGAAAAAGTAAATAAATACTGTGGGCAATGATTTCAATGTGATATCATTTGTGTTACAGCTATTGTCTAGGAATGGCATTTGTCTGTCTGTTTTTCTTTTTTCAAGTTCAGTGCTACCACAGACTGATTTATTATTATTATTAATTATTATTATTATTATTATTATTATATTGGCTTTTTTCTTTCTATAGGTGACAGATGAACTCCTCATAATGACAATGCAATATTTATCAGGATTTTTCATGGTCGACCTCAGTCATGTGTTTGTAGTTTATGTATGCTGTAATGGTCGCCTGGTCGTAGATATTGCTAATTGCTATAATCGCACTATTTCACTCCCATTTACGGAGCTTGTTAGCGCTTGATATTAGGTTGGCGCCATTAAAATGCATTGTGTTGTGGTAATCGCTGCTACTTGCTGGATCGCTGCTGTCTCTCGATGCTGATGCTGGCTCTTTTTTATGTGCTTTTGATGATAAAGAACGAGCAAAACCAACAAATATGTAAACTTCAAATATTTATTACTCTGGTGGCCATCTTAATTCCACTGTCCACCAAAGACCATGACACAACACAAAGTAGTGCTTTCTTTACATGTTCTTTGCATTGTTTATCCACCGCAAACAATAACACACAAACACACTTTACCAAAGTGACATTCCGACTGCCTCTCGACCCTTCTTGCTGCTCGTATTTATAACATTGTCAAAGAACTACTAAAAAGAGATATAGTTTATAAGTCACATGTACATCTGTTATCATAATTTGTGCAGAAAAGTTATTAATTTGCATCGAGTGACATAATTTAACATGTTATTAAAATGACAGACAGAGTTGTTGACTTGACAGAATAATTCTTTGTTACAAAAAGGCAGTTTTTTAGAAGTTTGTCAATTGACTTCTCTAATTTGCATAAATAAGTAATTAACATGAATTATTAAGAAATACATTGGTTTTCGTCTAAAATAGGATTGATTTCGTGAATACTGAGTGAAACCCCTCCTAGTGAAAAAATAGGTTTCACTGGGTGATTTTTATTTAAGGACATCCAAAATAC
This sequence comes from Schistocerca cancellata, assembly GCF_023864275.1. Classification (NCBI taxonomy): domain Eukaryota; kingdom Metazoa; phylum Arthropoda; class Insecta; order Orthoptera; family Acrididae; genus Schistocerca; species Schistocerca cancellata. The sequence continues at coordinate 911,133,951 of NC_064627.1, read as the reverse complement.
CTGAGTTTTCCACTATTTTTCGTACTTCATATTAATTATTTAAGATGAACTCAGTGTTTTTACATGATGACATTTGCTGTATCAGTGATCAAGTGATATAAACTTTTGTGTGGGTCAGTTATTCAGTATAATTTAATGGGTTGACTGTTTATGCAGACATGTTATGCAATCATTGTTAACATACACAATAACTTTTCTATAATCATAAATTCTCATTAAACTGGTTGAATTTGGAGGGTATCGCATACTTCAGTAAAGTAAAGCCTTTAATATGTTCCGTTACAATGCCCAACAACAAGGTTACCAATACCCTTACTAAAATATATGGAAATGAACGTATTTTAAATGTGTAAAATATGCTACCTGATAAAAAGATGAAGTACCTAGAAGGGGAGGAGGAAACAAAATCAAACTTCATGGTGTAATGTCACCATTCAATTATAAGTTAAACTTTCAAATTATGTAAGCAGCCAAAATTTTTTATTTTCAGTTTGTCTGATCAGAAGAAGCCAATATACATCAATGAGAGTTGAGAGCATTGGATTGTAATGCAGAACTGAAATTGATTTTTTAACAAAATGGCCTTATCCTCAGGGGATGAAATTAACTGTTGTGTGGGTACATTCTTCATTGTTGGTAACTGAATGCCAGATTCAATTTGACATTTTATTTATCACTCATCATCATCATCATCAACATCATCATCATCATTATCATTATCATTTAAGACTGATTATGCCTTTCAGCATTCAGTCTGGAGCATAGCCCCCCTTATACAGTTCCTCCATGATCCCCTATTCAGTGCTAACATTGGTGCATCTTTTGATGCTAAATCTATTACTTCAAAATCATTCTTAACCGAATCCAGGTACCTTCTCCTCAGTCTGCCCCGACTCCTCCTACCCTCTACTGCTGAATCCATGAGTCTCTTGGGTAACCTTGCTTCTCCCATGCGTGTAACATGACCCCACCATCTAAGCCTGTTCGCCCTGACTGCTACATCTATAGAGTTCATTCCCAGTTTTTCTTTGATTTCCTCATTGTGGACACCCTCCTGCCATTGTTCCCATCTACTAGTACCTGCAATCATCCTAGCTACTTTCATATCTGTAACCTCAACCTTGTTGATAAGGTAACCTGAATCCACCCAGCTTTCGCTCCCATACAACAAAGTTGGTCGAAAGATTGAACGGTGCACAGATAACTTAGTCTTGGTACTGACTTCCTTCTTGCAGAAGAGAGCAGATCATAGCTGAGTGCTCACTGCATTAGCTTTGCTACACCTCGCTTCTAGTTCTTTCACTATGTTGCCATCCTGTGAGAATATGCATCCTAAGTACTTGAAACCGTCCACCTGTTCTAACTTTGTTCCTCCTATTTGGCACTCAATCCGTTTATATTTCTTTCCCACTGACATTACTTTCGTTTTGGAGATGCTAATCTTCATACCATAGTCCTTACATTTCTGATCTGGCTCTGAAATATTACTTTGCAAACTTTCAATCGAATCTGCCATCACAACTAAGTCATCCACATATGCAAGACTGCTTATTTTGTGTTCACATATCTTAATCTCACCCAGCCAGTCTATTGTTTTCAACATATGATCCATAAATCTTCAAATAAAAATATTCTATTATACATTCAATAGCCCTCCGTGAGTTACACATCTCAAACTCCGAGCACAATGTTTCACATTGTACAAAAATTAAATAACAATACCACTTGACTACTGCTCTACAAAAACTGACTCCATATTGTCATAATGTCTCTGTCATATTATATAAATTATAATGGACAAAATTTTACAAAGCATTAATGTTTCATAAAAAGTTTCCTGCAATGTAATATTTTACAAAACTAAAGGAAACTTTTGATATAATTACAATGATGGCTAAATTACATGTATAACATGAAAATGAATGATATAGCATTGTTAAATGATTAATTTACAATATTATTTAAGTAGCAACCTGGCCTGACTTCACACAGGTAGCATTAAGTATCTGCAGCCAGACAATTTGACTGCCATAGCATATTTTGTTTCTGGGCCATGAATAAAATTCAGAGGATGCCATTAAGTAGCCGAATATCTTCACTAGCAGATAAATTATGCGATACACACATCAGGAAAATTGTGTGGAGGCATTGATTTGATTTGATTTGATTTTAACATGAGAGCTAAAACAGCTTAGGTGTAACCCGCCACTGCCCGCACCGAAACTAGGTTTATTGTGCGGTATCGCTCCATGTATATCTAGTAAAGCCAACCAGTGCCCTTAAATAGTGCAAGGAGTCCCTCTACCAGTTTTTTGTTAGACACAATTTCTTCAGGTCTAGTTGTCCCGAAGATTCTGTATCTTTTACTCTCCAATGCCATGCATTCAGTGATTAGGTGTGATGCAGTTTCTTCACCCACATCACAGATCCTACATTTAGGGTCCTCTTCCATTATACCCATTGTGTGTAGGTGTTTTTTGATGTTCCCATGGCCAGTCATCAGTCCAGTCATGAGTTTGATCTCTTTCCTGTTCAATCCCAGGATTACAGAGCTTTTTTTAAAACATGGCTTGGGCATCATTACCTTACCATGTTTTTGTTTATGGACCTTGGTACAATATCCTACGTGCTGTTTCCTAAGCCAGTTCCGTAGTTCTAATTTGATCATAGCTTTGGTAATTGTCAAGACAGGTTCCGGTCCAATAAATGGAGTTGTTGCCCCCATCCTAGCCAATCTGTCAGCTTGTTCATTGCCACAGATCCCTGAGTGGTGTAGTGGTTAATAAAAAAAGAAAAATAGAGAAGAAAAGAAAAAGCTGAAAATGTGGGAAGAAATCGTAAGTGAAAATGTTTTTTTTTAAATTGTTAATGACCGTGAAAAAAGGGAAAGAAAGAAAGAAATGCAGATCGGACTTCGTATTACAGAAAAGCTATAGTTGGGGTGGTCCTTGTGGCGTTTTTGAGCAAAAGTTAAACCAATTTCCACTACAAAAATTATTGAAAAGACACAGAGAATAGCAAAATGTAACTGACAGAGGGAAGTGGCGTAGATAAGAGTTCATCTTTTACCAGGTTAACTTGTCTTCTTTCATGCGGCGTCCAGGTCTTCAAAAATCTCCTTCATTTCGGCGTGAAAAGTCTGCTCCGAAATCTTGCAATCGTCCAGGAATCACCAATTAAAATCATCTTGATACTGTATGCAATTTAATTTACTTTGCTACTTCCATCCTCCGAATTTCTTAACAACTTCCACAATATGTCTACACATTAAAATCAGATCAAGACTAGCTAATAAGTTTTTTTTTAACGTCTTCATCAGATCACGTCTGTCTTAAGCTTCGGCTATCAAGAGACAATCAAGAAACGGATAGAAAACAAAAAGAGAATAAATACTACATACAATTGTTACCGTTTTGATCCTTTTTACACAATTAATATATATTTACATACAGTTTGTTTTTAAACAAGCTGCTCGCCAGCGCGGTTAATGTTGTGCGCTTCCAGCGTTGGTTTCCCAATGTATCTCTGGCAGCACGTAGTCTTTGCGCATGCGCAATAGCATCACTGAATTTCGCGAGCGGCAGTTTCAAATTCGCTGTCTTATGACAATCTTGCACAGTATTCACTTTCACATAGTGTTCGTTACAAGTTGTTATTCCAGCATAAATGGCGTGTTAAGTCCGGTGACACCATAAGATTGAGCCTGTGTGTGATCTGAAGCGACGTCCATGTCTTCTTTTACGACACAACACTCCAGGTCCATGTGCGTTTTCATGACTATTGTTCCCGGGGCATATATGGTCGATGTAGTTTTTAGCCTCCACATCGCCTACGACAGGTGCTGAGTTTATTGTCTCCAAAGCGTCTGAAGGCCGGCCAGGAACAACGGCGTCAGTGTTTGCAAAGGTAGGTGTTTCACCACGTTGTCCACGTTGTTTACACTTGCCAACAAACGTTCATTTGCAGTGTGAAAATCCTCACTATCGTCGAAGTAAATTGCAGTTTATATAGATTTACAAACAGTTATTTGGTTTATGCACCATAAGTTTCACAAACAACACAAAATTCGTCGTTTATAACGTTCACAGTTTGCAACACATTTTTGCAATACTTACATTTTAACAAAGTTCACTGTGTCCCATCATGTTTACATCGTTAATTATGAAAGCTTACATTTCGTTGCCACATTTCAAAATATGTTGACAATATGCAAAGTTTTAACACATACACAAATATATATAAATTTACAAGAATATGCATGTGAAATATTTACACTAAATTATACTAAGGTCCATTGGCTACTTTCTTTTATTGGAGTTTATGTTCATTTTGATTTTCTTTATGAAGGTTTTGGCGTGACAAGGGATATAAGACTTAATGTTTAAAGCACGGGCTTTCCTTCATTTATTATTTCTTTCTTTCTTTTGATTCCATATCTTGGCTGGCTAGTGGTTGACCAGGCTTGTAATGCCATCAATATTCATGTCTTTTTATTCATACCTGAAAGTTTACTGTCACACAATATATTCTTACATTCCATAAACAAACAATACCCGGCTGCAGGAGCTGGTAGGATAATGGAGAAAGAAAGAAAGACTGGAAGAAACTATTCACTACCTATAAACTACCAAATCCTACAGCTACTACATAAAAAGAGAACACAATACATTATAACGTTTGCATCACCTTCAAGGGGTGTGTGAAAGGAGGTGCTTACAATTTACCGAATCATGGGTAAATGTAAGTATCCTTACGTGAAGTCTGTGTAGTGTAACATCATGACAGAGTCTCTGTTTGTGTTCTGACTGTGCATATGACTAAGTGTATTATACATTAACAAATCCTTGCATGAGTAAATCACATAGCTGCTCAGTACTTCCTCGATATCTCCACTTCTTGTGGATACCGTCTATACAAATGGAAAATATATCTCACAGAGATTGTCTCTCATAATGTGTATTATATAACATCATACCACATTTCCTCTCAAGAGTTCAACCATGAACTTTCTTCTACTTTAGTGAAGGTTAAACATCATGTATGTGATGTATATATATCATTTATTTCTATAAAACATAAATAAAGAACATAGTATTATAATTGACAGTATAATATCTCTTCCGCAGTGTCTGTTGCTCGACTTGGTTGCAGGGTGGTCACTGCTCCTTTGCACTTACCTTGCATTACCTGAAAAGTCAAATGTTGTCTTCAATGTAGATGTAATTTTGTCATCTGTTCGCTTCAGTGGAGGTGTTGTACGAATCGCAAAACGGCCTTAATAACTCTCCTATCTTTTGTTTCCTCAGGGTTTTCTGTCATGTGTAAGTATAATACAGGCTAACATGGCACTAAATTTCACTTTCATATACACAAATGTATTCACATGAGGGCTGTGTGAAAACTATATTTCAACTTAAGTTCCTTAAAATATCATTCTCCTGTCTGAACACGAACTATAAATGTTTTCTTCCACACAGTGGCTTAACAAAACTTGACAAAAGGTTACCAAGCTACACTTCTGAAATAAATTAAAGCTAATGTGTTTCCAAGTTACATTCTTATTACATTTCTTTCAACAGCTGTAATCATCATTATGTTCACTCTGCTTTTCTTGCAGTCGTTCATTTTCAAGAGCACTGAAAATAGATTCACATTTAACGTCTTGTACTCACGTGTTCTAACTCATCACAAATGTTTTCTTTCAAACTGAAATTCTTACGTAATCTTAAAGATGTAGACTGTTTACTCACTTCTCTATGTAGCACAATATTACCAAAACACGTTTACATTCTCTTCATAATTATGTGTACAAGTGTAACTGCAGTATATAATTTCCATAAATGAATGTTTGTGTTCTTAGGCTGTATAACTTAATGTTCGTGTATTCAATACAAATATTTATGATCTCGTTTTCACAGCAACTTCCTCATGTACAACTTAGTTATCATTATATTATGTTGTTTTAGTGCACAAAGGGTTTCAAATGTCTGGGGGAATGCAGCCCCCTTGGCTTGTGAGATAACGGGTATCCTAGGGAGTAACAACCTGGGTGAGGTATGCTTGCTATTCTGAAAGGACCTGAATATAATAGCTGTCATTTTCTGTTCAGTTGTTTTAATTTTGTAGACTTGAGATGTGAATGCAAAAGAACAAGGTCATCAACCTGATAGGTTTGTGTATTTGTAACATGTTTGTCATATTTCTCTTTCCTGATCTTGGCTTTATTGCACAACGTAGTGTATGCCTGTCTTACTTTCTCTTCCAAAGGTGTATGTGTTGTGGATGCAGTTAGCTTTGGAATGGGCGTAGCCCACTTGTTCTGTTCAGGTTTGTTTAATAATAATTCCTGTGGTGGGTATCCTGTTGAGGCATGAGGCAAATTGTTTACTGTCTGCTCAAAGGGTGCTAAAAATTCGATCCACTTTGTGTGTTTGCGAGGTGAATGTATTCTCATGAATTGACCAAACTCTCTAAAAATCCTTCTACGGGGTTCCCTTCCGGGTGAAATGCTGATGTAAGAATATGTTTGATGTTATGTGTGGCAACAAAAGATTTCCATTTTCTTCTCGTAAAATAGGGTGCGTTATCCGTGATAATGCTGTGGGGTTTGCCAAACCTTGTAAAGTAACTGTTAGTCAAACGTCTAGCAATAGCAGACGCTTTGACAGTGCGGATAGCATACAATTTTAAGTATTTTGAGAAGACATCAAATACAGCAACGATGTATTTCACACCTCCACGAGCTCTGGGATAAGGTCCGGCGATATCCAGCGATACTAACTCCAAAGGTTGAGTTGGTACAACAGGATATAATTCATTCAAAGATGATCGGTTGGAAAATTTTGCTTTTTGGCAGATGATACATTTACGAGCAATTTGCAACTCTCTCCGACGCAGATTGGGAAAATAACAGTACTGTACTATTTTATCAGTGCATTTGGTGACTCCGTAGTGTCCCCAAGTTTTGTGTGTGAACAGAATAAAATTGTGGCGGCAGCACCGTCCAACGCACGAAGGGCTGAACTACGGCACTGCCGACACAAGTAGGGGCAGCTGTACCGTTACGCAGAATTTCGGCAACGGTGCGTCGCACACCGGACCGCACGGGAACAAAGCAGGGGCCAGTGCGAGCTAGTCGACGCGGCGCGACACACGTCTGCCCAGTTTTTCCGCCGCGGACCACGTGCGTCGAGTCGACGCGACTCCGCCGTAAACGCGTATGCGCGGTTTAAACGCAGTCGCCGTTAAATTGTCTTTCGCTTCTTCGCGGACGATACGGCGCCTCCGGTCGCGCCAAGAGCAGAACATTCTGTGACGCGGCCTTTCGTCTCGCTCGGTCCACGCGGTCGCGCCACGGTTCGTCACTGGAGTGTACACCCTCCGGGATCGGTGACCGAGCCGTGCCGCCAGTGCAACGCGCCTGTATAGACGGACATTAGCGAAGTATATCATTTGCCATTTTGTAACGGTAGGAAAAATAAATGTGTCCTGTCCAGAAACCGCTTTAGTCGTTTATTGCTAGAAAGCCTCTCCCTTGAGCATAGTGCGTGGGCGCGGCGGTAAAGCCGGTTCACTGCACATGAGAGACTGTAAGCGGTGATACAACACGTCCCCGCTTCACTGGTGACCCCAACGTGATCTGAGGCTAAAAAAAAAAAAAAAAAACACGTGGTGACGAACGTTCGCCGGTACGAGAGACGTGGAACCGCGAGTAGGCTTGCTCGTATTTGCCCGCGCCGAACAGTGCTCCGTAGTAAAAAATTTTTTTTTTTAACTAACTTTTTCTTTGTATTGTTTTTGTGCGCGTATGTGTTGATCGCAGACTGCTTAGTGTTTTTTTTTCCGTGTGTTTCCCTTGTGTTATTTTCACTGTGTACTTTCCCCTTGTACGAGGATTCGACTCTGAACTGAGATGGCGACACTAGAGGAGTTGCGAAAGATGGTCGAAGAACTGCTCGCACGCAACACGAGGCTAGAGAGTGAGCTACAGGCATGGACTAAACACGCGGACGCCGCGCAGCCGCAGACAGGTCAGGACAATGTTGGCGCGCAAATCCCCGCCACACCGACGCCTCCTACGACTGCCGGAATGCCGACAAGCGCTGGACGGGCATTGATCAGGCTGCCTCCCTTTTGGCTGCGCGACCCTGTAATGTGGTTCAGCCAGGTTGAGGCCGTATTTATGAGCAACCACGTGACCTGCGACCTGGCGAAATTTGGGCACGTAGTGAGCCAGCTGGACCAGAACTATGCGGCCGAAGTGCGCGATATAATCACCGCCCCGCCGACGCAGTCAAGCTACAAACGGCTCAAGGAAGAGCTGATCCGGCGGATTTCGTCGTCAGAGGAACAGCGAGTGCACCAACTGCTGCGGCAAGAGGAATGCGGCGATCGGAGGCCCTCGCAGTTCCTGCGCCACTTGCGGAGCCTCGCGCAGTCCGACATGGTGCCAGATTCGCTGTTACGCACTATCTGGGTGCGCAGCCTCCCAGCTCAGGTGCAGGCAGTGATAGCCGCACAGACGGAGATGCAGCTGGACGCCGTCGCTAACTTGGCCGACAGGGTGCACGACGCGCTGACAACGGCGCCTAGCACCGCGGTTGCGGCAGTTTACGACCCCGTCCCCCCACCTCCGTGGCGGCCAGCGCCTCCCGCACCCGCACAGGATGCCGACCTGCACCAGCTAGTGCAACACTTGACCGCACAGGTGGCAGCTCTCTCGACGCAAGTCGACCGGTTGGCGCGCTCGCAGCAAGAGGGCAGCACGCGCCGCAGCGGCAGCAGACCGGGCGACAGGCGGCGCGGCTCGCGCAGCCGGCAACGCAGCAACAGCCGCTCCAACGGTACCCCGCCGACGTCGCAGCACGCACAAAGCGGCTACTGCTGGTACCACGCCCGCTTCGGTAACGAAGCAACCAGGTGCCGCGCTCCTTGCTCGCACCCAAACGCCAGCTGCGACCGGACCTAGGCGCACCCGGCTGCAATATGATTTCGAAGCGTCTGTTTGTTGCGGAACGGGGGGCAGGCGTGAGGTACCTCGTCGACACGGGTTCGGACCTCTCGATATTCCCCCGTTCTATGTTACGAGACCGCAGGCGGGCCGAGGCACTCTGCCTTACAGCGGCGAACAATTCCGCTATTAAAACTTACGGCACACACAGCCGCAATATAGACCTAGGCCTACGGCGCACGTTCTCGTGGACTTTTACCGTTGCCGACGTCAATGAGCCGATCCTGGGCGCAGACTTTCTCGGCCACTACGGGCTACTAGCCGACATCGCAAACAGCCAGCTCATCGATGCCACAACTAATTTAAAGATAGCGGGACAGCGCCGGCAGGCCGCATGCTACAGCGTTAAACCCGTGAAGTGCCGCGGACCATACGCTGACATTCTTGAGCAATTCCCCGACCTCACCCGCCCAGCCGGTGCACCGAGAGACATCAAACATTCGACGGTGCACCACATAATAACCACACCCGGACCCCCCCACATCGTGTCGCCCACGTCGACTTGCGCCAGACAGACTCGCAGCAGCAAAGGCAGAGTTCGAGGCCATGCTGCGGCAAGGCATCGTGCGACCATCGAGCAGCCCATGGTCATCGGCGTTGCATTTAGTGCCCAAAAAAGACAATTCGTGGCGCCTGTGTGGGGACTATCGCGCCCTTAATTCGCGAACGGTGCCGGACCGATACCCAGTCCCACACCTTCAAGACTTCAGCTACGCCTTGGCGGGCTGCACGGTGTTCAGCAAGATTGACTGCGCAAAGGCGTACACCCAAATTCCGGTGGCGCCCGAAGACATCGAAAAAACGGCCATCGTAACGCCCTTTGGGCTTTTCGAAAGCCTGTTTATGACTTTCGGTCTTCGGAATGCTGCCCAGACTTGGCAGCGGTTCCTGGACGGCGTCTTGCGAGGCTTGCCATTTTGCTTCGCGTACCTCGACGACATCTTGGTGTATTCCAAGTCGCCCGAACTCCACCGCCGCCACTTAACGACCATCTTTCAGCGCCTGAGTGAAGCCGACATCGTCATTAACCCCGCTAAATGCGAGTTCGGCGTGACGGAAATTGAGTTCCTCGGCCATTTAATTACGCCCACCGGATCAACAACACTACCGGAGAAAGTGAAGGCAATACAGAACACGCCGCGTCCGCAGACGCACAAAGAATTAAGACGTTACCTCGGCATGTTGAACTTTTATCGACGACACCTGCCCAACGCCGCAGCCGTGCAAGAGCCACTGACTAAGGCGTTACAAGGTCCTACCACAAAAGGAAAGACCCTCGTGAATTGGACAGACGCAATGGAGCAGAGCTTCACGGACTCAAAAAGGAATCTCGTGGAAGCGACGCTGCTCGCGCACCCGGTTCATGACGCGGACTTAGCGGTAGTCGTGGACGCCAGCCAGGCCGCCATCGGCGCGGCGTTACAACAGCGCGTCGGCGGGAGTTGGCAGCCTCTCGGTTTTTTCTCTAAAAAGCTTTCCGATTTGCAACGGGCTTGGAGCGCTTATGACCGAGAGTTGCTTGCGGTGTACGCGGCAGTGAAATACTTCCGACCGTCCATAGAAGCCCGACAATTCGTCATTTTCACCGACCACAAACCCATTACACACGCGTTCGAGAACAACCACACTAAGTGTTCACCGCGCCAACTCCAGCAGTTAGAATACGTGTCGCAATTCACGACTGACATTCGACACATTTTGGGGATAGACAATATCGTCGCCGATTGTTTGTCCCGAGCGTGTGCCGTTATTTCTCCCCCTGTGAACTTTGAGGACGTGGCCCAAGTACAGGAGAGTGACGAAGAACTGCAACGCTTCCGTCACAACACTTCCAGCGGCCTGCAACTGGAGCTGGTGCCTGTCCCCGGCTCTGCACGGAAGATTTGGTGTGACACCTCAACCGGCACGCACCGACCGTTCCTCCCGGAGAAATTCCGGCGCAGTGCCTTCGACCGTGTCCACGGACTGTCACACCCCAGCACCAACACCACTGCGACGCTCGTGGCTGCGCGTTTCGTCTGGCCCGGGCTTCGGAAGGACTTTCGCGAATGGGCGCGCACTTGCACCGCATGTCAGCGCGCCAAAGTCGGGAGGCACACCCACGCACCCGTGGGCACCTTCCCGGACGCGACACGCCGATTTGCGCACGTTCACGTGGACCTCGTCGGCCCGCTTCCCCTCTCACAAGGCAAGCGGTACCTCCTAACTATGGTGGACCGCTTCACTCGCTGGCCGGAAGCAACGCCCGTCGCGGACGTCACAGCCGAGACCGTCGCCACCGCATTCGTCGACACCTGGGTGGCACGCTTCGGATGTCCCAGTCACGTGACAACTGATCACGGCCGCCAGTTTGACTGCGCGTTGTTCACGCACGTCGCCAGACTGTGTGGCACGCTTCGGATGTCCCAGTCACGTGACAACTGATCACGGCCGCCAGTTTGACTGCGCGTTGTTCACGCACGTCGCCAGACTGTGTGGCACCCAGTTACACAGGACAACCAGCTACCATCCGGCGTCGAATGGCATGGTCGAAAGGTTCCACAGGACTCTCAAAGCCGCTCTAACCTGCCACGACACCTCATGGCCAGAGGCGCTTCCACTGGTGCTGCTCGGCCTGCGAGTCACGCCGAAGGAGGAGATCGGCGCGTCACCTGCCGACCTCGTTTATGGGCAATCTTTGACAATCCCGGGCGATTTTGTCGAAGATATAAGACTCCCACGCGACGCCGTGGCACCCACTCTGGCAGAACGTCTGTGCAGTCACATGGCCGGCCTCCGAGCGCACGCACCGACGCGGCATGGCACCGGGAAGATATTCGTCCACGCCGACCTGCAGCGCTGCACGCACGTCATGTTGCGTACCAACGCAGTACGTCCGCCGCTCGTGGTCTCGCGGTAGCGTTCTCGCTTCCCGAGCACGGGGTCCCGGGTTCGATTCCCGGCGGGGTCAGGGATTTTCACCTGCCTCGAGATGACTGGCTGTTTGTGTTGTCCTCATCATTTCATCATCATCCAGGAAAGTGGCGAAATTGGTCTGAGCAAAGATTGGGTAATTGTACGGGCGCTGATAACCACGCAGTTGAGCGCCCCACAAACCAAACATCATCATCATCACCGACGCAGTACGGCCACCTCTCCGACCGCCCTACAGTGGACCGCACCGCGTGATTGCCCGAGGAGACAAAACGCTGGTCCTCGAGTGCAACGGAAAGCCGTCGACAGTGTCAGTCGACCGCGTCAAACCAGCCTACGTCTTGCCCGCTCCATCAGCCACGCATTTTTTCGACCCGGCAGAAGATCTGCTCACGGACGACACTCCCTCTGCCAGCGGTCAGACGGAACCCGCACCCGGAGCCGCCCGTGACGCACAGCTGCAGCCTGCTGTCATCGCGCCGCCACGTGCGCCTCCCACCACCACGCCCAGGCAGCTGGTACGGCCGCCTGCTGTCATCGCGCCGCCACGTGCGCCTCCCACCACCACGCCCAGGCAGCTGGTACGGCCGCCCGGATCGCGCCCACCACAGGCGCACCGGTCGCCCCCACCACAGCCGCCAGCGGACTACGTCACGCGCGCCGGCTGCCGCGTCCGATTCAAACGGCCGTGCTGCGTCGCCAGCGCGCCACAACACCCAAACCGGCAATCACGCGCCCGGGCCGCCGAACGCCGTCAGAATTCGGCGCCCACGAGCCGCCGTCCGCTGTAGAGACCCGACCTCCAGCTGCAAGTGCCTTCGGCCGGTAACTCCAGTCGAGCCCCGGACACCGTCTCCGCGTTCGTCACAGCTCCTGGACCCGCGTTTGCGTCGTTGCCTCCGCCGCGTCGGGCGTTGAGGCCGTATCGGCATCCGCGCCAGCTTACTGCATTCACTTCTCCGTCGAGCTCCGGACATCGCGCTCCACACCGCCCGGCTTGTCCGTAGCAGCTCCCGGACCCGCGTTCGAGTTCCGACGGTACCGCACTCGCGCAAGCGCCTTCGAGACGTCTCCATCAATGTCCTGCAATGCGCGCCTTCACGCGCATCGCTACGCACAGTCGCTGCCAGTGCCTGCTGCCGCTGTCACGAGCCGCCAGCGCGAGGACACGCCCACCGCCCGCTCGCCGGTCCGGCGCGCTGACGTCACGGGCCGCCGCCCTTCCGACGCCGACCGACCCCCACCAAAGCTGCCGCACTGCCATCACGCAGCGCGCGAACTTTAAACACACGCGCGCCACCGAATGATCGCCGCGCTTTCGCAGCTACGGAGCTCCGCTCTCCAAGGTGGGATCTGTGTGGCGGCAGCACCGTCCAACGCATGAAGGGCTGAACTACGGCACTGCCGACACAAGTAGGGGCAGCTGTACCGTTACGCAGAATTTCGGCAACGGTGCGTCGCACACCGGACCGCACGGGAACAAAGCAGGGGCCAGTGCGAGCTAGTCGACGCGACGCGACACACGTCTGCCCAGTTTTTCCGCCGCGGACCACGTGCGTCGAGTCAACGCGACTCCGCCGTAAACGCGTATGCGCGGTTTAAACGCAGTCGCCGTTAAATTGTCTTTCGCTTCTTCGCGGACGTTACGGCGCCTCCGGTCGCGCCAAGAGCAGAACATTCTGTGACGCGGCCTTTCGTCTCGCTCGGTCCACGCGGTCGCACCACGGTTCGTCACTGGAGTGTACACCCTCCGGGATCGGTGACCGAGCCGTGCCGCCAGTGCAACGCGCCTGTATAGACGGACATTAGCGAAGTATATCATTTGCCATTTTGTAATGGTAGGAAAAATAAATGTGTCCTGTCCAGAAACCGCTTTAGTCGTTTATTGCTAGAAAGCCTCTCCCTTGAGCATAGTGCGTGGGCGCGGCGGTAAAGCCGGTTCACTGCACATGAGAGACTGTAAGCGGAGATACAACACGTCCCCGCTTCAAAATCGTCAACATGCGCGTCGGGTAGACAAACACACCAATGGTGCGAGTCTGGGGTACGCCTATGAAAAAGTACATTTTTGTGTATTGTGTAATATTTTTGTAAATGTGAAGAAGGATCTGTACGTAATTTCTTTTTGATATTTGACCACCTGGGGTCGCTGTCCTGAAGTGAAGCAAAGTTCTTGCACATATTGCGGTAGTATGGGGCGTATGTACCATCATACATAAGTAAGATGTTAAAGTCTGATGTTTGCTCGGAAAGTTCCGAAAAATCCTCTATGCCTTGGGGCAAACGGGACAGGGCATCGGCTACTACGTTTGATTTACCTTTAATGTAAATAATTTCGAAGCTGTATTCTTGGAGTGAAAGGCACCACCGGGTGAGCCGTGAATGAAGCAATTTGCATTATAGCAAGAAAGAAAGGGCTTGGTGGTCTGTGTATATGCGAGTATGTTTACCCCAAAGAAAGTAGCGAAACTTATGGAATGCCCAAATAATGGCTAGAGCCTCCCGTTCCGTCACCGAGTACGACCTCTCGCACTCAGTGAGCATGCGGCTCGCAAAACTTATCGGTTTGATGACAGATCGTCTTGATTCGGATTGAATTTGAAATAGAAAAGCTCCAAGGCCGTATGATGACGAATCCGTGGCTAGGCAAAAATCTGACGTCATGTCAGGGTGGCAGAGGAGGGGTGCGTTCGCCAATGCATCTTTAATAGCCTGAAAATCAGCTTGGCAAAACTCTGTCCATCTCCAAACTGCATTCTTTTTCAGTAGAGTTAGCAGGTGAGAGCTGTTCAGAAGCTGTTTTGAAACAAACTTCCGAAAGAAAGAAGATAATCCTAAGAATGCTTTCAACTGTTTGCGGTTTTGTGGAGGAGGGAAATTACGAATACCAACAATCTTCTTAGAATCGGGACGAATGCCTTCCGGCGAGACAATATGGCCTAAAAACTTGATTTCACGCCTTCCTACTTTGGACTTCGAAAGATTTACTGAGACTCCAGCTTGTGAAAATTTAAATAAAATTTGCTGTAACAGATCAATATGTTCCTCCCACGTATTTGTTGCCACGACAATATCATCGACGTACGCCGTGACGCGTGACAACAAACACGGGCCGAGAACGGCGTCAAGCGCCTCGATGAACACGCCCGCGCTTACGCGCAAACCAAAAGGCAACACACAAAACTGATAACTGCGTCCTTCACAAAGGAAAGCAATGTATTTACGACTGTCATTGTGAAGGGACACCTGCCAGTACGATAAGCGGAGGTCAATATTAGTTAGGTATTGTACATTATAAAATTTTAGCAACTGTTCGTCCAAGTTGACGGGTCTTGTGTGAACAGGTATAATAATTTTGTTGATTTCACGTGCGTCTAGCACCAATCTGACATTGCCATCTTGCTTGCCTACCGCCAGGATAGGACTGCAATAAGGGGAATGTGATTTTTCTATGACACCCCAGGTCAACATACGCTCGATTTCACGTAAAACTGCAGGTTTCTTCACCCATGGAATATTATAATGTGTCCTACAATAAGTCTTATGTGGCTTAACATCCATTTTGTAGCTATAACCTCTGATTACCCCAGGCCTCACTGAAAACTTGCGCATAATCACATAATAATTTGTACAATTCTTCTTGCTGTTGTTTCGTTAAATAGTCAGATTCGACACATTTCTGATACAATAAATCGTGCTCAGTCTCCTGATAGTCTGAATCTTCAGGTGTTAAATTACATGTACTAACTATGGTAGGATATACCAATTGAAACTGACTTACTTCGTAATGTTTTTGTAGTGGTTCAATCGTCTTGTTAAGTTCAACATTAATTAGTTGTTCTCCTACACAGGGCCGGCCTTAGCCATCCAGGTGCCCCGGGCGAGTCGTCCAGTTGGTGCCCTTTGTTGTATAAATAGCGAACCTGGCAGTGCTTTGCAACACAGTATTTGACTGTTTTCTAGAAATCGTCTTAAGTGGTTAATGGCGTCATCTTATGATCATAACATGGTTTTTTCCATCGTAAATTTGAGTATTTTATTTTTTTAAAATGGAAATGAAATCCAAATAATCTGAAAGCCCGCTAAGACGTTTCATATGAGTCTTGTGTAGCCTGTGCCGTCAGTCCAGCATGCTGCTGTCGCTGCCGTAACAGTCAGTGTAGCAGTGATATATTGTTTGGGCATTCACGTTTTGGGAAATTGTCTAAAAATATTGCGTAATGTAATGTATATTTCACAGTCTGTATTTTCTTTTATTTGGAGCGACCGAAAGTTTCTGTTGTGAACGAGATATGGTGCGGCTGCATTGGCTCCTCCTTGTTGCAGTTCTTGAAACAAATAAGAGAGGCGCTTTGGTAGAGCCCTTGCTAGCCCGCGTCAAACATGGATGGTTGCAGACAATACGAAGATTGCATTCAGCATGATTTCTCTTCTGCTACCCCAAATTCATCGCGCATTCGTGAGATTAGTGACGTATGTTGAATGAGACTGAATAATATTTTAGTTTCGCGAAATGGGTGATTGTAAATTGTAATTTTTTTTTTTACATGCGTTTAGTACGTGGCGCCCCTTGGGCCCCGGCGCCCTGGGCGACCGCCCGGGTCGCCCCAACCTAAAGCCGGCGCTGCTCCTACAGATAATTGACATATGCCATTACTTAAATCCATGATTGCTTTGTGTTCATTCAAGAAATCCATCCCTAGGATGCAATGTACGATAAGCTTGTCTACAATCAGAAAATTACACTTGAACTGTGCATTGGAAAATGTGAAGTTAACAAGGGCTTGCATGCGTATGTTCTTAGATTTAGTACCTGTGGCACTAACCACGTGGCAATTCTGTACAGGTAATGTAGGTATGTTTATAATTTGTTTCAATTCCTTATAGAATGCGGTTGACATCACACTTGCAGCAGCACCAGTATCGAATAAAATTTGTACATCATAATCGTTAAACTTAACCCATGCCGTAGCTTGTATGAATTCTTTAACACAACTGTCTGATTTAATGTTTATCTCGTCGGTTAATTCCTGTTCTGCTGTCATTTTGTCATCGTACCTGAGGAAACAAACCGTCTCAGCTGTTGCGCTCTTACAACACCCCACGAGCGAAGCACGAACACTTAGCTCGGTCGTCGACTGTTTTCCGTCGTCTGCTGTGTTTGGCCGGGTTCATTGACCAGCTCCACTATGTTTACATTCCGGCCGGTTGGCGCCCACGCGTCAGCTGATGGCGCGCCGCAATTGGTATTGCTACTTCATGGCGGGGAGTGCATGACTGTACTGGGGAACGGCGGCGGATGCCGTGGAGGGTTATGATTTGTCATGCATGAATGTTGTGTTTTCCACATATTCGGTCGGTGATTGTTGGGATTGTTATTGTTTTGATGGTAATTATGTCTGTTATATGGCATGTTCCTGTCAAAGTAGCCCGGGTTGTACCGGTTATTCTCACGTCTCCCATTGCGGTTGTTGTTGTACTGTCTGTGATTTCCATTTTGCATGTAGTTACCATTTTGATATGGGTGATAATTATTGTTATTATTATTCCACGAATTTCTGCAGTTGTTCCTACCGTCATACATGTTTCCATTTGAATATGTTTTGCGCGCAGGCATTGTACTGTGTCGCGGCGCGGAGGGATGGTTCCACCAACCACCGTCACTACGGTTCCTTTGGGGGTGGGTGCTGATTTTGGTTACTAATATGAGTAAAATTTGAATGGCGTGAATCGCCTCTGTAAACTACGTCCATTTGATCTAAGAAGTTTAAGAGAGTCTTAACGTCATTCTCCGGTACCGTCACTTGGGGTGATTTGGAACTACTGGGGTGAAATGGAACATGGTATCCGTTTCAACAAATCATCTTTGCTGTGGAGTGATACTTTGGTGTAACTAATGGAAACCACCCTCTAGAGTCACCACAGATATTAGTTGTTCCAGTGATATAAAAATTGTATGTGTCAAAGAGGTATGTGATTTTTTAAAAAATAATGTATGTAAGTGTAAACTTTACCTTTTTTCTAAAACTCTGGAAACAAACTGTTGCACAGCTACTTTGGTAATAATAATACAGTTCTCTGAGATTGGAACATGGAGGACAATTATCAGTGGTGATGATTGAAAAGTTAGGTTAGGTTTGGTTATGTTATTCATTAGCTGCAGGCATAAATGTAGAAAATCATTTTTTCAGGTTGAATTGGAACATGCAACAGGTATACAAAAAGAAGATTGGGCCAGCTGGCTATCAATTACAGCGAGACAAGCCTGCAGAAAGCTGTCAGTGATGTCAAGGCATGTAAATTATCACTCAGGAATGCATCCAAAAAATATGGTTTACCACCTAGTACACTTTCAAGGAAATTAAATAACAAAAATCCTTTGAAAATAGGTTGACAAACTGTTTTGAGCTTAGAAGAAGAGAAGACATTAGTCAGTGGATTATTTAAATGTGTAGAATGGGGTCAGCCATTAACGACAAGTGAGATAAGGGATATTGTAAAGAGCTACTTGGACCAAAGGGGAAGAGTGGAAAAGAGGTTTGAAGACAATAGGCCTGGATATGAGTGGGTGAAAAATCTGCTTTCACATCACCACAATCTTACTGTCCGTTTGAGCAAAAATGTAAAGAGAGCTAGCGCTCAAGTGAACAGAGATGTCATAGCAAGCTATTTCAAAAAATTGGAGGAGACTGTGAGAGGTGTTCCACCTAGCCACATAGTCAACTACGATGAGACCAACTTCTCCGATGATCCTAGTGCTATTAGAATGTTTGTCAAGAGGGGATGTGAACATCCTCATAGAATCATAGACTCATCCAAAACAAGCACATCTGTAATGATAGCTGCTGCAGGAGATGGACATCTGCAACCTTATGTAGTTTACAAGGCCACTCATCTGTATCCAACCTGGACGGAAAGTGGAGTGAATGGTACAGCCTACAACATAAACCAAAGTGGATGGTTTGACTTCAGTATATTTGAAGATTGGTTTCAGACAGTAGCTTTGCCGTATCTTAGAAGGCTTGAGGGGGTCAAAGTTCTGACAGGAGACAATCACTCAAGCCACATTTCCTTGTTTGTAGTCTCCCAACGTGAGAAGGAGAATATTAAGTTTGTGTTGCTCCCGCCAAATGCAACACACATCTGCCAGCCTCTAGACCTGGCATTCTTTCGCCCAATGAAGATAGCTTGGGGAAAAGCTTTGAGTGATTGGAAGAAAGGCAATAGGGGTGTTCTTCCAAAAAGCGACATTGAAGGGGACATTTCACTACATGGGTGAGAAAATTAGGGACAATGTTATTGCAGGATTTTATGCTTCTGGTATCATACCTTTCAATCCAGGAAAATTTCTCTCTCTCTTACCTTTTAGTAGTTTGGAAAATGAAACAGGTGACCCAATGATGGTATGGTCTGAAGCCTTTGTGGAACACTTGAAAGATGTTCGTTATGGATCTGTTAATTCCCAACCCAAAAAAGCTCGTGGTAGAAAACTGGAAGTTCTCCCTGGGAAAAGTGTCACGTCACAGACAGAAATTTCAGACGATATTGGAGAGGACAGCAAGGAGAAGGAAGCTGATGATCCCAAAGTTTTGGAGCAAGAAACTGTAATATCTGAGAAAACAACTGAAGAGGAATATGGATCTGGACCTTATGAGGCACCTCCAATGACACTGGCCAAAAACGATTTTGTCTTGGTTAAGTTTCCTGTTACAGAGACTAATCATTCAAAATTATGTGTAGGAAGGAGTGAGGCTATGGAGCTGCATGATGACATTCAGGTTATTTTCATGAGGAAGAAAATTAGTGAGAAACAAAAATACTTTTTTGCCTGATGTTGTAGACGTGTGTGGTGTCAAAAGCACAAGTTGTGATGAAGGTGCAAGGAGCTTTTTTCTGAAGAGGTAGAATGATATTTAAAACTCTTGAAGGCATTGACATCATGTAATGTAAAGTGTTGTATTAAGTAATGAATGATATGGTTTGTTTTTTGTAAAATAATTTTGTTAGAAAAGCATTTGTAAGCTCAGAGATTTAATGGTTAATAAAGCTGGTCGCTAATATAAAAAATATTAATTGGAAATAATTAATACAAAGTTGAGGTAGTATAAATGCATTTTTCTTAGTAAAATGCTTGTTAGATGTGTTTCACATGTTCCAATTCACCTCACCACATGTTTCAAATGCAACTACTGTTCAAAATATGCAGTGTTCCAAATCACTTCAAGTCTTGGGGCGATTTGGAACACAATTCAGATCAAAGTTTGAAGCAGGGTTATGGTATAGCATTTTCATTCATGTAACACATTGCTGTAGGAAGGACTAGAGATGCTGTATTTAAAATTTCAAAATTATAGTACAATATTTTGATATTAATTTTCAGTAAAAATTTCACTTTCTGTACCAATTCACCCCAAGTTACGGTACTCCTATTAATCTGTCTCGGTATGGAAAGGGTAAGTGGCTCTTTAAAGTGTCAATTATCGCTGACAAGTCGGCTGGTTTGGTCCAGTACAGTGTCTTGTCTAGGTACCTCTCAAAGTATTGTCTTAATGTCTCTTTTCTTAGGGTCATAGGCCTCGGGGTTGCACACTTCTCTCCTTAGACTCTGTTGGTTGCTCATTCTCGGACCAGAATTCGTCCAAGAAGGCTTGTTCGAACTTTTCAAACGTAAGGCACCGCCGCTTCATAGCGGCACCCCACTTAGCTGCTCGTCCTCTCATGAGATTGGTGACGTATCTGATTTTATCGACTTCTGACCAACTACGTGGAAAAACACTGTCAAATGATCTAATAAACACAATAGGGTGGACTTTGTGCTTGTCCTCACTGGAAAATGTCTGGAAATACCCATGCCTTACAAACGTGTCATCGGCCATGCCGGTTGGTATAGCACTATTGATGTGGTTTGTGTCACTTGCTACTCTAGGTGTCGTACCGTAATATTGCTCGTTTGGTGGAAAAGAAAGTGGCACATTGTAATTTTGACTTGAAATAGGTGATTCCACAATAGGTGTTCTGTCTGTGTCATTAGCCATGGTTTTAGCTGTTTTGTCGTTCCCTGACGATGCATTTGCACCAATTGCCAAACACGGCACAACATTGTCTCATAATTTTGTAACTTCATCTTCTATGTGTTTTGTCTCGTCTTTAACATGTGTCTTTGTTTTTGAAAGTATGTCCTGTGTAATTGTTTCAAGTTTTTTGTCCAGATAGTCATCGCGAAATTCAAAGTCCCGCTACAGTGGCCAGGGACCCACACTAGGTACACCCTATTGCTTCCCCCTAGCTCCACCAGAGCCCTGTGGCAATTTGCAACAATCTTAGATCTTGTTGCAGGAGCTGCCAATGATTTCAGGGCTGCCTGGCTGTCTGAATAGATGTAGATGCTACGATCATTGTAGCTCCTACTCATATTCTCCTCCACATGTGTCCTGATTGCAGTAATTTTGGCTTGGAATGCAGAGGCCAGTTTCCCTAGGAAACCAGTACAACCCTGCCCCAATGCCTTGATCTGTTTTCGACCCATCGGTGAAACAAATGATGTCCCCCATACGGTGTCTGTTTTCTCCCACTGCTCCCTACTTCCAATTATTATGTTGTAAGGCTTGTCGAAGCAGTTAGGAGTTATTATATAGTCAGCGGGCATTTCCCCAGCCATACCTATATTTACCTCACTCACTATGTTAGTGTGTGATTCTGGTTATCCAAATAAGTCCCAGTTTTAAGTCTGTATGCCCCAGCTGATGCCTCCATCTTAACCCAAAGGTGAAGTGGAGGCATATCCAGCATGGCTTCCATTCCAGCGGCTGGTGTGCTGCTAATTCCACTTGTTATGGCTAAGCATGCCAATCTCTGCACCTTAGCAAGCTCTTTAGCAGCAACCCGCTGTTCTACCTTCTTCCACCACACTACGGCCCCATAGGAAATCCTAGGTCTAACCACTGTGGTGTATATCCAGTGCATACCCCTCGGGCTTAGGCGACAGTTTTTGCCACAAGCCCTCCTAGTACTCACTAAAGTGATTTTTGCCTTGGAGCAGATGCTCTTAATATGAGGGATCCAAGTTAGCTTCTCATCCAAGGTTACCCCTAGATATTTCACTGTCCCCTTCACAGGTAATTTTTCATTGAAGAGCTTTAGATTCCAACTTTCATGCTGAATATGTCTCTTCGTAAATGGCACCACAACAGTCTTCTTAGGATTAACTCTCAGATCCTGTTTAATGCACCATTTTTGCATAATGTCCAACCCTCCTTGTGCCATATTCCTGACTGTGTCAGTGAATTTGCCAAGTATTACTATGACATGGTCATCTGCGTATCCTTGGCAGAAGCATTGTCTGGAATTTAGTTTCTCAATGAGTTCGTTCACCACTAGATTCCACAATAGAGGAGACAAAACTCCTCCTTGTGGGCAGCCTCTAGTGGTCTTAATTACCGTCTTTTCATTCATCATGGTAGCCTCTACCTTCCTTCCACTAAGCATGGCTCTGGTCCACCTACATATAGTGGTCCCCAGGTCATGCACCTCTGCTGCCCTTGCCATGGAATAGAAGGTCATGTTACTAAAGGCCCCCTCGATATCCAGGAAGATGCAGAGGGCTATTTCTTGGAAATGAAGTGCTTTTTCCACCTTCCCGATGAGTTGGTGGAGAGCTGTTTCACATGATTTACCTGGTTGGTATGCGTGTTGGTTCAGGTGTAGAGGGACCCTACATAGCCTCCTCTCCCCAACGTATACATTAACCAGTTTTTCCAGTGTTTTGAGAATGAAGGAGGACAGACTGATTGGTATCATATCCTTGGCCTTGGTATGATCAATTCTCCCTGGCTTTGGAATGAAGACAACCTCCACTGCCCTCCAAACATTGGGAATGATTCCTACTGCTAAGCTAACCCTAAATAGCCTGCATATAATTCTTATAAGCTTTCCTCCTGCCTGTTGCAGGAGAGCTGGAAAAATTCCATCTGGGCCAGGTGACTTGAACAGCTGGAATGTTCCCACCACCCACTGGATTTTGTTGAAGTTCACACACTCCTTGGCCGATTCCCAGTCCTCTCTTCGAGAATCTGAGAAATGTTGTCTCTCTGGGGTCACATACTGGTCTGTGTTATCCAGCAGAGCATATTGAGGAAAGTGAGTTTTGAGGAGCAATTCCAGCATCTCATGTGCTGTCTTTGTATATTCCCCATCCTCCTTCCTCAATGTACCTCCTGGATTAGTTGGTAGTCTAGTGAGAATCTTGTGAAGTCTGGCTTGTGCAGCCGTGCCTTCCACTCCCTCACAGAATGCCTTCCAGGATGCCTACTTTGCTTGTCTTATTGCAAGATTGTAACTGACAAGGGCCTCACGATATTTAGCCCATTGTCCTTTGCGTCTCGCAATATTAAACAGTCTCCGTACCTGTTTTCCTTGCGTTTCCAATTTGTTATTCCACCAAGGAACACTCCTGTTTGTGCACTTCCTGGTGATTGTGCAGTTGTTCTGATATGAGGTCACTATGGCAGAGGTAACAGCCTCTGCTACTTCTCAAATTCTACTGGCTTCCTTATCATGGTTTTAATTTCTGATAAGCCTAAGTCAAGGTCCCTCCTATATGTCTCTCAGTCTGTTTTTCCTGGGGTTTCTATAAGTCATGGTCTGTCTGATTCCCATTTCAACCTTGAATTTAATGTACATGTGGTCCGATGAGGATGGCTCCAACACCACATGCCATTGTTTGACATAGCTACCCATCGTCATGGAACCAAATGTCATGTCAGTTACTTCTTCCCTTCTGCTATTCCTGAATGTAGGTTCATTGCCCCTATTCAGGACCTCTAAGTTGTTAGCTAAGAGGAATTCAAGAAGGTACTCACCTCTACTGTTGGTGTCCTTGCTGTCCCACACTAGGTTGCGGACATTGGTGTCGCACCCCACCAGCAGTTGGTCACCTTGCCGACGGCAATTCTCTACCAGTCTTCTCACTGCCAAGGGAGGGGGAGAACTGTCTTCGTAAGGAAGGTATGCTGAGGCCAAGACAATTTCCCTCATGATACCTTCCTCACATTGCTGCATTTTGATGGTCACTAAGTCCCTAGAGCAGAAATCCATCATTGGCATGAAAGAAATGCTGTTTCTAACATAGATGCATGTTCTGGAGTTTCTTAGATTTCTAGCATAGATCAGCTTACCTTCAGTGCCTCCGAGATCTGATACACCCCCTTTGTATAAATAGGGTTCTTGTATCAGGGCCACATACACTTCCTGTGTCCCCAGGTAGCGGCTTTGGGCAGCAGAGGCCCCTTTACTGTGCTGCAGATTAATCTGCAGCACCTCCAGGCTCCGTCTTACTGCCATCTTTGAGGTCTTTGAGAACCCTGACAGTGACCTGCGAGAACCTTAAAGACAGTTTCAGGTCCTGCTCCCTCATCGCCTTCAGGGACTTCTCACCAACCTCCACCACCAGGGTTCATCCTTCCGGAGCAACCTTCTGGTTAATCACTCTCCAGTCTTCTGTCAGGAGTTTTGGTTTCTGGGCCCCTATTTTTCCGAACAGAGTCTTGGGAGAGACTTCCTCCTTAAGGATCTTGGGTACCCATAATGATATCTTTGCAGTCTTAAGAAGGTCCGCTGCCGTCTTGAGCAGCAGCTTCGCATCTTCCCACGGGGATGTCATGGGCACCTTCTCCTTGAGCCATTCTACTGTGTGTACCCCCTCACAGACAAAAATGAGTGCACCATGGTCTAGATAGACCCTCCTAAAGTTGGGACCTGGGCCAGCTTCCCCCCCTCCCCCCCCCCCCCAATCTTTTCAAAGAGGGCCATCTGTATTAGTTCCTCCTGCTGTGAGGTAATGGCCACCAGTGGATAACCTTTCTGGATAACTGCCATCCTAAAAACCGAGACTGCAGTACTACAGGGCTGTTTCCCTATTTCTTGCCTCAGTTTTTTCTGGACTCGCTTATCCAGCGAGGAGGGAGTCTTTGATTCCTCCCTTATCTGCTTTCGACCTATCTTTGACGTTGTGGGGGTCTGCGTGTCCCCTTCAACCTGAGACAGTTTTTTCCTGGGGGTCTTGGGTTCTAGTCCCTTTACTTCCCTCCATTTGTGTTTAGGAAGCCATTCTTTTCCTTCCTTTTCCCTCTGTTTCCTGAGTAGATTCCTCCTTTGGGCCCCAGACAAGCCTTTGATCTTAATTTGGTCTAGCTTCTCGGTTACAGTTCCCACTTCTGGCTCAGGTGTAGACCCTGATTCAGTCGTGGAAGTGCCTTCCATCGGTTCAGTCCCTGATGTTTTGGTATCTGAGGTCTCAATTTGCCCCTCAGTTTCTTTTTCTGTAGTCGTGTCCATGTTGGTCCCACGAGATTTGGGGATCTAGAAGGTCCACACCACGAATACCCCATGTGGTGTAAGGTTAATTACTGAGGGAGGTTGCCCGGTATCCCTGAGGCTCCGTTTGCGACACATCTTCCCATGTGCCACGCATCTCTCAGCACGGATCGCATCACACCTTGGGTTGGATCAGGGAATAGTGGTAGGACTAGGAGTGGATAGGGAAGAGGGGACGTTCTGCCTTTCCGGCAGTAGGTCCTCTACCTTCGGCATAGCCCTCAGCTTCCCGTGGATACGCAAGCCTATCCACCCACACGGACAGTGCTTCATCAAGGTGGTGTCCTCCGGAGAGAGTGGAGACATTAACATTATTTGTGTTCCATATAGAATTGGGGTTTGGAATGACATCTCATGGCAATGATGGGAGCACATTGTGATGTAAGTAATATGTTTATAACCAAAGGCAGTATTGTACGAGGGCATTTCGAAAAGTAAAGATACAATGACTAGCAGTCCTTAAATAGAACATTTATTTAGAAAATGTCAGTTACATCTTATTAACTGGATTATTTGTTATTTTTCGATATAATCGCCCCTGTTATCCAAACATTTGTTAAGTCCGTGCACAAGCTTTTGTATCCCACAGTCATAGAAGGTTGCCACCTGTTGTCGGAACCACATTTTAACTTCATCTTTGATCTCTTCATCGTCGTGGAATGATTTTCCACCAAGATGTGACTTCAGGTAACAGAAGACTTGGAAGTCGGTGGGCTCCAGGTCTGGGCTGTATGGCGAATGGTCCAATACGTCCCATTTGAATTGTTTGAGTAGTGCTGTGTGAGGCCAAGCATTGTCATGAAGCAAGCGGACTTCACTTGTCAGCATTCCTCTGTGTTTGTTTTGAATTGCCCTTCGAAGACGTTTCAAAGTCTGGCAATATGCAGCAGCATTAATTGTCATTCCAGGAGGCATAAATTCCAACAGAAGAATGCCTTGCCTGTCAGAAAAAACAGAAGCCATGATTTTCTTTCCTGAAATCGACGTTTTGCATTTCGTGGCTTTTGGTGAATTCGAATGGCGCCATTGCATTGATTGTTGCTTGGATTCAGGTGTATGGTGACAAACCCATGTCTTGTCACCTGTCACAATATGATCAAGGAACTCATCACCTGCTTCAGCGTAGCATGTGAGGAAGTAGAGTGCAAAGCCCACCCTTTTCTTTTTGTGTTCTTCCATTAAAAGTTTTGGAACCCAGTGTACACATAATTTACTGTACCCTAACTTGACAGTCACAACGTCATAAAGAGTTGTCATTGACACGTCCGGTATGATCTGAAGTAGTTCTTTCAATGTGAGACGTCTATTCATACGAATTGCTTCCTCCGTTCTCTGAAGAAGGGCATCAGAGATCACAGATGGCCGATCTGTTCTTTGTTCGTCATGAACATCGGTCCTACCTTCAGAGAAATGATGACACCATTTTGTTACATTTTGTCAATTCATAATGTTCCCATAAACAGAAACAATTTCTTTGTGAATATCCACTGGTCGCTGACCTTTTGCATGAAGAAAACGTGTGATTGAGCGCACTTCGCATTTGGCAGGATTCTGAATTGGCGCAGCCATTTTAAACACAACCTACTCCAACCAGAAGCAACGTTCAACTGCTGAATGACTGCAAGGAGAAAGCTAACGGTTCAAGGTTAACACCAGTGTTGCCAACTTGCTCACAAAAACTCTTCTGTTCCTCTGGCGTATCTTTACTTTCCGAAATACCCTTGTATTTGAATCATTGGTGTATGTGAGTGTGAGTGATTCAATAGCTATTAGAGGCTGTCTGATGTGCCAAACTAACACTCATGATGTATATATTTAGGCCATGTTACAGCACTTACCTTGAGAAGCTTAGTACGCACTGTGATGCGTTGTTGAGACTCATTGCACAATTATTTGTTGTGGACTTTTTATGGCAGACCTCTTTGCTGTGCACACAAAGAATTATGCCAACATCTAGGTTTGATTGAAGGAAAGCAGAAAACTGAATGTTGAGTCATCTGCAGCACTGCTGAAAGAACATACTGTATGTAAATAAAGCAAAGTTGTGAAGTACTTTTTCAGAAAACATTTTACTTGAAGCATAAAAATTAAAACACCATATATTTTGGATCACCTTGTTTTTTGCTATGCAGTTGTTCTCAAACAATTGCAGGGAAACTATAGGTTAAAAATATTTTTTTCAAATTTGAGCCTCATATTCTAGCTTGACAATGAGGTGGGTATCTTTTCGTTATTGGCTGTGTTTATTACAATAATTCGAAGTTGAAAACCCACTGTGTGTTGATTTGACAATTTTCAGTGAATTAAGAGTGCATATTGTGACTGGAAAGCAGAAATTGACAATCTGAGATTATCATCATATTTCAATAAGTGTTGCTCAACTGTATGTGGAAGTTTTCAAACTTTTGTGCATACATCCAAGAAGATCCATTCAAGAACATCATGCCCATGTCTTTATGATGTTTAAATGGCCTAAATCCTTATCTTACCAATGGAGATTCGTTTACCAGTCTTCTGTATGATTTGAAAGTATCCAAACAAATAACAACTTTCGCATGTGTGGGACCTGTACCAAATAGGACTAACAGGGGATACTGAACATATACAGAGAAGGGCAGCACAAATGGTCACCAGTTTGTTCCATCTGTGGTAAGATATAGAAGAAACTGAACTGGTAGACTCTTCCAGATAGACACAAAATATCCTGAAAAAAGTATACTAACAGCATTTCAAGAACCAGCTTTAAATGGTGACCCTAGGAGTATACTACAACACCCAACAAAATCGTGGAACAGGGAAAAAAGATTTGTGCCTTTCAGGCTGAACTAGAAATGGTGTACTTCGAATTAGACAGGTTGAAGGAGGAAAGAGACAATGGGAGCTTTGAACAGTTAGCAAGTCATAGTCAGAAGGAGAAAACCCCAGAAATCACTTTTCAGATTCCAGAGAGCAATCAGTTTGATTTGTTGCCTGAAGTAGAAGAGCCTAAAACAGTAATTGAGCAAAGTAGGGTGCAGCAGACTCATAGTAACAATTGTAATGCTAGGTCAGGAATAAATTCAAGCAGAAAGAAAAGAGTCTTGCTGTTACATAGCAGTCATGGGAGAGGTGTAGGCCAGTTGCTACAGGATAGGCTAGGAGTCAAGTACCAGGTCACAAGCATTGTGAAATCTGGTGCTAAACTTAGCCAGGTTACAGAAAACCTGGGGGCCTTGTGCAAAGATTTTGATGGTGAGGACCATGTTTTTATAGTAGGAGGAGCAGGAAACAGCCTGGCTAGCAATTTGGACTATAGTATCAGGTGTGACCTGGATGTAATAGGAGCAGCAACAGCTCACACTTGTGCGGAGTTTGTATACATCTTGCAGCACCATGACCAATGACCAGCCCTGGGTTAATACGGTTGTCAACCATGTTAACAGAGAGCTGGGGAGGGGTGGGGGTGGTTACTGTTGGCAGAAACTAAATCTCATATATGTGTGGTGCCTGTTGATGCAATTGGGAGATGGGGTTACACTAGTCATGGCCTGCACCTGAATAGGAGGGGGAAGGATACATTAGTTGATCTCCTTGCAAAAAATGTAAGGGGGGGGGGGGAGGGTCGGCACATACACACAAGACAAAATACCTGTGATTACTGGAGTCAGAGGGACACATTTTTTAGGTTAGAGTCAGGTTACAGACAGAGAGTATTGAAAGAGATTAAAACAGAACAGTGCCATAATGTCTGTAGCAGTATCCAAAGAAATAAAATTTGTGTATTTCATCAGAACATTAGAGGATTGAAAAATAAGATAGCTGAGTTTCTTGTATACCTAGAAAAGGGGGTAAATTCTGAAGGTATAGATGTTTTGTGTCTCTCTGAACACGATGTAACTGCAGGGATGGAGAAGTTAAATTTAAGAGATTGCAGATTAGCATCTTATTCATGTAGAGTCAACATGGAAAAAGGGGGAGTTGCTACTTATATAAAAACTGGACACAAAGTCAAAAATATTGAAACAAATAGTTTTTGTGTACGGTAGATCAGATCCTTGAAGCATGTGCTTGTGAGTTGCTACTGCAGTATACTTCTATAGTAATTGTAAGAATCTACAGATTCCCTCAAGGTAACTTTCAGCTATTCATGAAAAATCTAGAGGCATTATTGAGCTACCTGTCAGACAAAAAGAAGCAGTTAGTGGTTTGTGGTGATTTTAATACAGATTTCTTAAAAGATACGGATAGGAAAAATGAACTAGAATCTATGTGTGGTTGTTTCAATCTAGTATCTGTTGTAAGTTTTCCAACTCATGTTCAGCCAGATAGTGGGTCACTTATCGATAACATTTTCATAAACAGCGCTAAGGCGGAAACAATTAATATGTTCCCAGTTGTTAATGGGCTATCTGATCATGATGCACAGTTAATGGAAACAACACATATAGCACCTTACAGGCTTCAGCCAGGTGCGTACAAGGCAGGGAGGCTTATTGATGTGAACAGGGTACAGCATTTTAAGAGCAGCCTAGAAAAGGTAGAATGGGATGAAGTATACACAGAAAATGATGCTGACATCAAATTCAATTTATTCCACCATAAATTTGTCTCAATATTTGAGAGTTGCTTTCTTGAAACGTTATCCATTACAAAGTCAAGTAAGCCATGGATTACTAAGGGGATTAAGATATTGAGTAAGAGGAAGAGGGAAATATATGGACAGGCCAGAATAAGTCAGGATCTGACGTTACCTGCTTACTACAAAGATGGTGAGGTCCCATACTCCTTGACAGAGCGTAGGGGACGAAGCGGGAGACCCGCACCGCCATACTAGGCAAGGTCCTAGTGGAGGTGGTGTGCCATTGCCTTCCTCTGACCATAATGGGGATGAATTATGATGATGACAACACAACAACACCCAGTCATCTAGAGGCAGGTGAAAATTCCTGACCCCACCGGGCTTCGAACCCGAGACCCCATGCTTGGGAAGCGAGAATGCTACCGCGAGACCACAAGCTGTGGACTTACAACAAAAGATGCTGTAATATTGTAAGGAAAGTCATTAAGAAGTCGAGAAGCTGATGTGTTCTGACAGAAATTAATAATGCAGATAATAAGATTAAAACTATATGGAATACTGTCAAAAGGGAGATGGGGCAGCCTGACAGTGCACAGCATACCATAGCAATAAAGCTAAATGATGATGTTGTGAGTGATAATTCATAAGTTGCAAGTATTTTTAACAATCACTTTCTGAATGCAGCAGCAAAAATAGGGTTAAAGGGTTCAATTGAAGAAGCAAAAAAATATGTTAAAAATGTCATTCCCCAGGACTTTAGGCCTTTAGAAATAGCACCAACATTCCCCACTGAAATTAAGGGAAATATAAGTATACTGAAAAACAAGAGCTCATGTGGTGTTGATGGAGTCTCTAACAGAATTTTGTAGTGTTGTTCTAATTTAATAAGGGGAGTCCTTAGTGATATATGTAATGCTTCGCTGGCACAGAGAATTTTTCCAGGCATATTGAAATATGGAACTGTCAAACCTCTTCATAAGAAAGGGGACAAGAGCGACTTAAATACTTAAAGACCAATCTCATTGCTGACTTCATTTTCTAAAATATTTGAAAAAGTTATGTATTCAAGAGTAGTCTCACATTTAAGTGAAAATAATTTACTCAGCATGTCACAGTTCGGATTCCGGAAGGGTTACTCAACTGAGAATGCTATCTACACATTTACCCATCAAATAGTACAAGCCCTAAATTACAAATTATCGCCAGTTGGTATTTTTTGTGATCTTTCCAAGGCATTTGACTGTGTGCATCATGTCACTCTCTTAGAAAAACTCAGGTTTTATGGAATTGAAGGCTATACACACAGCTGGTTTGAATCATACTTAATGAACAGAAAGCTAAAAGTTGTGCCGAATAACACAAATAATGTTGGGAGGGTGGTAAATTCTAGTGAATGGGGAGTTATTACAAAGGGAGTCCCAAAGAGTTCAATTTTGGGTCCTCTGCTGTTCCTTATTCATGTGAATGACCTCTCACTTAACTTTCAGCAAGCAGAACTAGTACTTTTTGCAGATGACATGAGAGTTATAATAAATCCCATTCCAGAAAAAGCAGCTGAAGATATTGTTAAGGATGTCTTTCAAAGAATTATAAAGTGGTTCTCAGAAAATGGACTCTCCCTTAATTTTGAAAAAAAACTTACTATATCCAGTTCTGTATGCCGAATAGAGTCATACCAACAATTGATGTAGCATATGAACAGGGCTCAGTTAACAGGGTAGATTTCTCCAAATTTTTGGGTGTTCACATTGATTACAACTTGAACTGGAAGAAGCATATTACTGAGCTTCTCAAACAATTAAGTTCAGCTTCTTTCGCTCTTTGTATAATCGCTAGTCTTGGTAATAAACATATCAGCCTCCTAACATAATTTGCATATTTGCACTCAAGTAATGTCTTATGGAATAGTTTTCTGGGGTAACTCACCACTTAGACATAAAGCACTGATTACACAAAAGAGAGCAGTGAGAATAACTAGTGGTGTTCACCCGAGGATGTCATGTATGTACTTATTCAAGGAGTTAGGTATTTTAACTGCACCATCAGAGTACATATATTTGCTAATGAAATCCGTTATAAATAATCCACCTCAATTCATGAAGAACTGTGATGTTCATACGTACAACATTAGAGGGAAGCTGTCAGTTGCTCAGAAAGGAGTACATTTTTCAGCAACAAAAATCTTTGATCATTTGCCCAACAACATAAAGTGTCTGGCAGGTAGCAGATCAAGTTTTAAATCTAGCTTAAAATCATTTCTTATGGACAACTCCTATTCCATGGACATGTTTCTGTTTCAGAACTGGTAAAAAAATAAATAAAAAGATAAAAAAAATTGTACCTCTGAAGGTAGTTGCACGTGTAGAACTAAAAATTTCAGTAATATTAATATTAGCACTATTCATGTGTGTGTGTATATATATCTTGTAATCTGACTTGTTCCACATCATATTGATAAAATAATCATTAAAATGATCTACAGAACATTACATGACTACACTAAACTAAACATATCACTCACATAGTGTGAGACAACATCCCAAAGATGTTCAGGCTCACATGTGGTTCCTCTTTGTCAAAATGTTTTGGCTCATTAATATAACATATAATAACAGTAATAATAATAATAATAATAATAATAATAATAATAATAAAACATAAAAAACCTACATTATGGACAGGTAGACAATTTAAGAAAATTCTTTCTAGAACGAGCAGAAACTAGCAAAATACACAAAGCAATCACTCATATAAATACATCGGCTACACCACTGCAATTTCATAACCACTTCTACAACCTTTTAGATCACATAACATCAACAGATACAAAGAAAGTAAATTGGAAAAAGAAAACACTACATGGCAAGCACCCGTATCATCTAACACAGCCACACATCGATCAAGACACACCCAACACATGGCTAAGAAAAGGCAATATATACAGTGAGACGGAAGGATTCATGATTGCAATACAGGATCAAACAATAAACACCAGATATTACAGCAAGCATATTATTAAAGATCCCAATACCACAACAGATAAATGCAGACTTTGCAAACAACAAATAGAAACAGTAGATCACATCACAAGTGGATGTACAATACTAGCAAATACAGAATACCCCAGAAGACATGACAATGTAGCAAAAATAATACATCAACAACTTGCCATAGAACATAAACTAATAAAACAACATGTTCCCACATACAAGTATGCACCACAAAATGTACTGGAGAATGATGAATACAAATTATACTGGAACAGAACCATTATAATAGATAAAACTACACCACATAACAAACCTGACATCATACTCACCAATAAAAAGAAGAAATTAACACAACTAATCGAAATATCCATACCCAATACAACAAATATACAGAAGAAAACAGGAGAAAAAATTGAAAAATACATCCAACTGGCTGTGGAAGTCAAGGACATGTGGCATCAGGATAAAGTTGACGTTATACCGATTATACTATCAACTACAGGAGTCATACCACACAATATCTACCTGTACAT
This sequence comes from Schistocerca cancellata, assembly GCF_023864275.1. Classification (NCBI taxonomy): domain Eukaryota; kingdom Metazoa; phylum Arthropoda; class Insecta; order Orthoptera; family Acrididae; genus Schistocerca; species Schistocerca cancellata. The sequence goes on along the minus strand of NC_064627.1, from coordinate 911,100,576 downwards.
TAATGCAATACAGCTACATCCAAACGTATATATACAACTACAGAAATCCGTAATTATTGATATGTGCTCAATAACCCGAAAGTTCCTAAATACAATGTAACATATACCATACAGTTAAAAGGAAGTCACGCTTGATGAAGGTCCGCGTCACTTTCCATTATTAACCAGACCTAAGGTCTGAGAAAAATAGAAATAATAATAATAATAATATTGTGAACTAAATTAATGACCCATAAATGATGTAGGCCACACAGTTGCGATTTGGTTAGAATAATGTTTATTCAGAAAGCAAATTAGTAGCGAAAGTGGTCGTATTTAGAATTACTATTACATTCAAGTGCATATCCATTTATCACAGTTTGAACATTCACAATCTCATCATGAATTAAAAGTCCATCACTCCACCTTGTTAACTACGCAAAACGTTAGAGTACACATCAGGTGTGTGGCTGCTCACTGCTCAGAGGCTAAGTCCCACGATACCATACAATGCGAAATTTTCTAAGTCATTTCACTTGCTAGCTATCCTGAAGACTGACTGTCCGCTTTCGTGTCTCAATCCAAACTGTACCCTTTGGTGTCTTGACCAGAAGTGCCCTCTGCCCGTCTCCGACCACATTTCCCACGCGCTGAACATCTTCGCTCAACTGACTAGCGCAGTTCCCTTTCCTGAAGCCATCCATCTGATTGGCTACAGCTTATTCTACATTACTTTACATTTTAATGTATTTAAATAATCAAACCTTGACCACTTTCACATTCCAGATAAAGTAACAATAATATTCATTACACAATAAACGTTAAATTCTTTTACATGAAACCAATACAATTTCCTTCTTAACTCTGAATGTCACGGCCAGTGGCCTTACACCAATGTCCTTTCTGATAAATAAAGAACAAAAGTAACTACTATGCACTAAACTTTATAACAAATATTCTATTATGTAATGATTCAATAAGGTGTCATGCTGTCATTGTTCAAAGTGTTCTGTGTGGAGGAAATGATCTGATGCTTAACTGAAAATACTGATAATTTAAATTTACTATATCTTTTAAACAAATGAAGTTACAGAGTTGATATTTACAAAAATTTGTCATTTTAATGATGTGCTTCTATATGAAATGTCGACCATTAAGATTGACCAAAGCATTGAGATTTTAGCATTCAGGTCTTTGTTACAAAACTTGTTAATTTCACTTTAAGAGTAAATCCTAAACTATTATAGATATGATCAATATTCAAGTTTTATTGGGCTCACCATGAAAATTTATGGAGGATGGCAGATTTTCATTCCCTGCATTACTACAGAATTAAGTAGTTTTCACAAATGTTTCCCTTTATGGTCGATCTCAGGTCCACTATATTTAACACTGCTACATCTCCTTGGCCATAAAAGCCTTCTGCTGGGTATCCCTATGATGTAGGTTCCCATCTGTCTCAGTCACACACTACAGTGCTTAGGCCTCAATAGACAATAGACGCCTGTGAGTTTCTCCATCTCATGGTGAATCTGCACCCTTTGTGGCATCTGTTCCTGGACAACAGGGTTCATTTCACAATCCTTGAAGGCTGACTCTTTCAGCCATATACTTAAATGAGAGCAAAATGCTCATTAACTCACAGTAAGGATCATGATGATAAGATTAGAATAATTACAGCACGCACAGAGGCATTCAAACAATCATTCTTCCCATGCACCATATGTGAATGGAATGGGAAGAAACCCCAGTAACTGGTGCAATGTGATGTACCCTCTGCCATACATTTTACAATAGCTTGCAGATTATAGATGTAGATGTAGATGTAGATGTCTATGGCTGACAAATCAGTAGCAGTGTTAAAATGTGTGGAATTGCCATTTTTGAGTATACAAAGTCTCTTCAAAAAATTTTGGAACATTCGAAATTTCGCGCCCGTCGTGCGTTGAAGCAAAATGCAGTTGGCATCCCTCCACACACCTGTGCGTAATGTGTAACTGCCAAAAGTTTCATTGTTGTGTATCTGTTAGTTATTGTTCAGCGTTGTATTGAGTAGAATGTTGTGTCACTCAGTTTACAAATTTCGGGATGGCACAGTTAGAAGAGCAAGGCATCTGCATTAAATGTGTGAAACTCAAGTAAACCTTTAAGGAGACACACCAAATGATGTAGGAAGCCTATGGTGATGAGTACTTAAGTGGTAATCAGTATTACAAATAGTTCATGTGGGTTAAAAATGGCTGGACAGAAGTTAAAGATGACTCTTGTGCAGGATGCCCTTTGATGTCTACCATTGACGCATGAGTCAGGAACGTCAACAAAATTGTGCATGCCAATTGAATACTGACTTTCCAAAAGACTGCAGAAGAATGTAACATTTCAGTTAGATCATGTCATGAAATCCTAAAACAGCATCTTGGAATGCATTGTGTTGCTACCAAGTTCATCCCCCAGCTCATGAGTCAAGATCAGAAAGGCCTCCACCTTGCAATATGTAAAGAGTTTTTGGATCATGCAAATGAGAACAAGTTGTTCCTTAATAGAACCATAACTGGTGATGAGACATGGGTCTACGATTACGATGTTGAGACTAAGGTTCAAGCTTCGCAATTGCTTGGGAAGGGTTCAGCAAGACCAAAATGAGCCATGAGCCATGCTGATAGTTTTCTTTGACTTTGTAGAATTAGTTAATCATGTATTCATGCCACAAATACAAACTGTTAATTGATAATACTATCAGGACATGTTGCGATGCCTGCATGAAAATCTGAGAAGGAAATAGCCTGAAATATGGTGAGACAATTCATGGCTCTTGCATCACGGTAAAGTGCCTGCACATTCATCTCAATTGGTGCATGCCTATTGCATAAAAAACGAAATTACCGTGGTGCCCCATCCTCTGTACACTCCAAACCTGACCCCTGCAGACTTTTTTAATCTGCTTAGGTGAAAATCCCATTGAAATAATGAAGATTTGTAACAATAGCTGAGATAAAAAGAAAATTTGCAGACAGAACTTCATACGATCCAGCAAGAGGCATACCAAGACTGTTTTCAGAAGTGAAAACAGAGTTGGGAGCAATGTATCAACTGTGGAGGAGAGCATTTCAAAGGAGATCATGCACAATAAGTAAAATTTAAGTGTAGAAAAATTTTGTGGACAAAGTTCCAGAATTTTTTGAACAGATCTTGTACGGGTTCCTGAGAACCTTTTGAGACTCTCCATAACTCAGTCCCTGGGGCAGATAGTGTATTAATCTCATAGCACATTATGTGCATTGAAGCATTCCCATGGGAGAAATATTTGGGGGAACTGGTTAATAAGGCCTTTGAGAGATTTGTAATGTAAATCTCCTTTTGCAGGTAAGTGAACAGAGCATACAGTAATCCATTGTCTCACACAAAAATTTCAACTGCAACAGCTTGCAAGTCAGTAACCAGTGATGTAGCAGAGGAGTGGTGTGTCTTATTTATGAATGCAACTACCCTTCTGTTTGCCTTTGTTCAGCCAAGTTGTCCTTACAATGGAGGGTACAGACCCTTAGCACAGGGGCATCAGCAAGCTGAAAATGTGTTTCTTGCAAACACAAGCAAAGGGGTTTTCCCTGCACTGTTTTTGTTGTTGTGGTCTTCAGTCTTAAGCCTGGTTTGATGCAGCTCTCCATGCTACTCTATCCTGTGCAAGCTTCTTCATCTCCCAATACTTACTGCAACCTACGTCCTTCTGAATCTGCTCAGTGTATTCATCTCTTGGTCTCCCTCTATGGTTTTTACCCTCCACACTGCCCTCCAATGCTAAATTTGTGATCCCTTGATACCTCAGAACATGTCCTACCAACCGGTCCCATCTTCTTGTCAAGTTGTGCCACAAACTTCTCTTCTCCCCAGTTCTATTCAATACCTTCTCATTAGTTATGTGATCTACCCATCTAATCTTCAGCATCCTTCTGTAGCATCACATTTCGAAAGCTTCTCTTCTTGTCCAAACTATTTATTGTCCCTGTTTCACTTCCATACATGGCTACACTCCATACAAATACTTTCAGAAATGACTTCCTGACACTTAAATCTATACTCGATGTTAACAAATTTCTCTTCTTCAGAAACGCTTTTCTTGCCGTTGCCAGTCTACATTTTATATCCTCTCTACTTCAACCATCATCAGTTATTTTGCTCCCCAAATAGAAAAACACCTATACTACTTTAAGTGTCTCATTTCCTAATCTAATTCCCTCAGAATCACCTGACTTAATTCGACTACATTACATTATCCTCGTTTTGCTTTTGTTGATGTTAATCTTATATCCTCCTTTCAAGACACTGTCCATTCCGTTCAACTGCTCTTCCAAGTCCTTTGCTGTCTCTGACAGAATTACAATGTCATCGGTGAACCTCAAAGTTTTTATTTCTTCTCCCGGGATTTTAATACCTACCCCAAATTTTTCTTTCGTTTCCTTTACTGCTTGCTCAATATACAGATTGAATAGCATCGGGGAGAGGCTACAACCCTGTCTCACTCCCTTCCCAACCACTGCTTCCCTTTCATGTCCCTCGACTCTTATAACTGCCATCTGGTTTCTGTACAAATTGTAAATAGCCTTTTGCTCCCTGTATTTTACCCCTGCCACCTTTAGAATTTGAAAGTGAGTATTCCAGTCAACATTGTCAAAAGCTTTCTCTAAGTCTACAAATGCTAGAAACATAGATTTGCCTTTCCTTAATCTTTCTTCTAAGATAAGTCGTAAGGTCAGTATTGCCTCACGTGTTCCAATATTTCTACGGAATCCAAACTGATCTTCCCCAAGGTTGGCTTCTACTAGTTTTTCCATTCGTCTGTAACGAATTCGCATTAGTATTTTACAGCTGTGGCTTATTAAACTGATTGTTCGGTAATTTTCACATCTGTCAACACCTGCTTTCTTTGGGATTGGAATTATTATATTCTTCTTGAAGTCTGAGGGTATTTCGCCTGTCTCATACATCTTGCTCACCAGATGGTAGAGTTTTGTCAGGACTGGCTCTCCCAAGGCCGTCAATAGTTCTAATGGAATGTTGTCTACTCCCGGGGCCTTGTTTTGACTCGGGTCTTTCAGTGCTCTGTCAAACTCTTCACGCAGTATTGTATCTCCCATTTCGTCTTCATCTACCTTCTCTTCCATTTCCAGAATATTGTCCTCAAGTACGTCGCCCCTGTATAGTCCCTCTATATACTCCTTCCACCTTTCTGCTTTCCCTTCTTTGCTTAGAACTGGGTTTCCATCTGAGCTCTTGATATTCATGCAAGTGGTTCTCTTTTCTCCAAAGGTCTCTTTAATTTTCCTGTAGGCTGTATCTATCTTACCCCTAGTGAGATAAGCCTCTACATCCTTACATTTGTCATCTAGCCATCCCTGCTTAGCCATTTTGCACTTCCTGTCGATCTCATTTTTTAGACATTTGTATTCCTTTTTGCCTGCTTCATTTACTACATTTTTATATTTTCTCCTTTCATCAATTAAATTCAATATTTCTTCTGTTACCCAAGGCTTTCTACTAGCCCTCGTCTTTTTACCTACTTGATTCTCTGCTGCCTTCACTACCTCATCCCTCAGAGCTACCCATTCTTCTTCTACTGTATTTCTTTCCCCCATTTGTGACAGTTGTTCCCTTATGCTCTCCCTGAAACTCTGTACAACATCTGGTTTAATCAGTTTGTCCAGATCCCATCTCCTTAAATTCCCACCTTTTTGCAGTTTCTTCAGTTTTAATCTACAGTTCATAACCAATAGATCGTGGTCACCAAGTGTTAGCTATGATTAAGTTATGCTCTGTGCAAAATCCTACCAGATGGCTTCCTCTTTCATTTCATTCCATATTCACCTACTATATTTCCTTCTCTCCCTTTTCCTACTCTAGAATTCCAGTCACCCATGACTATTAAATTTTCGTCTCCCTTCACTACCTGAACAATTTCTTTTATTTCATCATACATTTCATCAATTTCTTCATCATCTGCAGAGCTAGCTGGCATATAAACTTGTACTATTGTAGTAGGTGTGGGCTCCGTGTCTATCTTGGCCACAATAATGCGTTCACTATGCTGTTTGTAGTAGCTTACCCACACTCCTATTTTTTTTATTCATTATTAAACCTACTCCTGCATTACCCCTATTTGATTTTGTATTTATAACCCTGTATTCACCTGACCAAAAGTCTTGTTCCTCTTGCCATCGAACTTCACTAATTCCCACTATATCTAACTTTAACTTATCCATTTCCCTTTTTAAGTTTTCTAACCTACCTGCCCGATTAAGGGATCTGACATTCCATGCTCCGATTGGCAGAACGCCAGTTTTCTTTCTCCTGATAACTACGTCCTCTTGAGTAGTCCCCGCCCGGAGATCCCTGCACTAGGAGATGCATTTCCTTCGATTAATCCTGGATCCATTGGTGTTTCACAGTAATTGGGGACCATCTTAGTGAAATGATCTTTCTCCATCTTTGACCCTGTTATTTCTCCATGGTGGAGAGTTTGCAGAAAGGGCAGGGGGGGGGGGGGCTAGTGTTACTTGAGAGACTTGCTGGTTCCTTCTATTCGATGTCATAACTAAGATCATCATTTGATTCATCACACCAGACCAAGACCACAAAATATAACAGTTTTGGACGTGATCCTTTTGGTTTGTCAATTTTCATCCCACAGCTTGGATTTTGGGGGCAGTAATATGGCTGTTTTAACAGGAATATATTTCTAGTTCTCTTTTCATGTCTGCCATGAGGGTGTGTTATTCATCCCAATGTTATGTTCTGCTGCCACTGATGATGCAGGTTTGTAGTTACATTTGCAACTGCAGGTTGTTGTGTTTTGTTCAGCTGTTCCTGTCCGGTGCTAACGCTAGTTTTTGGTACAGGCTGCTTCAAAGTTGAAGTGAATGATTTCACAAAAGTTGGTGGCTTTGTGGCCTTAAACGCTTTCTTTGCCTCAGAGTATGACACATGTTGTGTAGCATTTGTCTTCTGGAATATCTTATCTTCTTAGAATATTGGATATTCTCTGCTGCAAACTGGACAGTTTGAGAGCAGCTAATGCACATGGGTGGGGGCAATGCACTGTGCCTGATTTGGGAGTAGCTGAACCGCATTTTCCAATCTTTGCAAACCATGGTTGCGTTGACATTTAAAGCAGCACATTGAGTTAGGTATGTAGGACCTAACTTTAATGCAAATAAAGCCTGCTATAGTGTATTCAGGCAATAATGGTAAATTGAACTGAGAAGGAGAAAAGTTATAACAGGACTTTGAGTCAGAAATGGAATGCAGGATGGTATTCTGACCACACTGGAATCAGCCAAGCACCAAACAGTGATATGCCTGCTGGGTGGACCAACACCTGTTCTGTTTCACAGCCTCCTGTGTTACAAAACCAAATCAGTTACCACATATGTACTACAGTCACAACCCATGGGTAGTTTCGAGGGCCAGTCATTATCTCTATTCCACATAATTTGGCATGACACACAAATGTTCCCACTATCACAAAGGCAGCATTTAAGCCCACCTGAACCACCATGTCAGCACTCGAACAGCTACACAGTTATGTGGTATCAAGCCTCTGCTGCTCACCACTGTGCTAACGATGCAGATGCATCTATCACAACCAAGAAATGAACTGCTGCATGCAGCCTGTGCACCAGGGCAGACCTTCACTTTGCTGCCATTCTGGGAGTACGACAAGAGGGTCCAATCATCTGTGGCGCCGATGAAATCGACACCAACATCGATATGCATTCATCTTTGGACTCTAAGCCTTATTTTGGCTGTTCCGCCATGTTCAGTTCAGTTCTTTGTGATCCTTGTATATGTTAAGGTTAATAAATGAACTACTGGTAAATGGGTGTGTTTATTGGTGCAACCAACCCGAACACCCTCCTCACTGGTGACCTCGAGTTGTAAAGTTTTCCGTTTTCGCCCATTTTACTGTGTCCGCGACTTCCACGTCTGTTATTTTCACGTGTGTTACATCGACACAGCATTTGAACAATGACTTCGGCCCAGCGCCTAACGCTGGATTTTGTGATCGACACGCATCATGTTGTGGGCGATGTACACCCACGAGGACTGCAACACAATGCCTCTCACTCGACGATTACACCGATATCGCCGGACATTTTCGAGCCTGCAACAGTAAGTGAAGTTAGGAGTGCGCATGACTCTGGCTATCTAATGCCTTTGTTCCTGCCACATGTGCCCTCCCTCATCGACTGTGCAGTTACCTCTTACGGATCTCCGTGCAGTGTGGGACCAATGCCAATTTCTGCAAATGCTTCGTCGGACAACCTACTACCACCAGGACAACGATTTGCCACGCCGCAATTAGTGCAGTACCACGCGGATACCTGCCACGTGGCCGGAACTGCTTCGTTCACAGGTCTACCTCCTCAGCATCCGACCACGCCCGCACCTGCCTCGGTTCAGCATCAGCACATGCCTTCCTACTTCTATACCTCGGCCTGCAACAGGAACAATAACTTGTTATCTGTGCCTGACGTCCACCTCTGTCCCATTGCTACGCCTCAGTGTTTTATGCCATGACATTCACCTTATCTGCACACTGTTTTGAGTGGAGTAACTATGAACAGTGAACATTCACACATTCCGTCCCATGTTCGACATCATTTCCCACACTGTACTTCTGGATAGCCCGCACCTCTGAAGCCTCCCTGCAACACAGGTGGCCCCAGCTCTGATCATATGTCGAGCTTTCCGCGGACTAAAACACTTTCTCAAACTTTGAACTTTTTCTCACCTGTCGCCCTCGCACCGGCTCCAGTTGAGCTTCTGCTACTGTTCTCGGCACATCTCAGTGCCTCATCCACATCAGCCTTCCACGACGTGTCAATCCGAAAACCCAAACACACCCACAACGTGTTGAGCTTCCACAACCGCAGTTGACACATAATGGTGTCTCACCCGCATCAGCCTTCCGCGTCGTGACGGATTGTGCTCAACCACAACATGTCACCTTCATGCTGCCACCCGAACAGCCATCGTTGCCACATCCCCTGGAGGTACACTCTCCTGGAATACTACAGCAACAACAGCTCGATTCAGGCAGTGCCCCGACGAACTCAACTCAACCTGTTCTTCCACACATTCTACAACACTTACCGACACTGCCACCGTTTAATCCCGACAGAGCAACAATCTGGTTCAAAATTGTGGACGAAGTGTTCGGCCATTACAAACTCGCCGAGTCAACCAGGTTTCTGTGCCTCATCACCCACGTGCACAACTAGGAGGACTTGATTGCTGACCTGGTCGACGCCCTGGACTCATCTACCCGGTACACTCTAGCTAAAAAGACAGTTCTACGTTGGCTTGCACACTCAACTGAGGCAGCAATATGGCAAGTGCTCCACGTCAAGCAACTAGGCAACGACAAACCTTCCCAGCTCTGGAGATGAATACGTGCCCTGGTCAGCGCCGATCTACTCTCTGACACAGCTCTCCTCGCCATCTGGTCAGATAAACTATCTCCTCACCATCTGTTCATATAAACTATCTCCTCACATCCGCATTGCTCTGGCTCAAAGGTCTCCCAAGCCTGTCGAGCAAAGAATGACAATTGCTGACAAGCTACACGATGCATCACTGCTCTATTTCGCCAGCCACTGCCTACCTGACAAGTCTCAGGTTCAGGCTCATCGTCCTGTGGCCGGACGAGGCCAGGGCCGTACTGTACCGACATTCTGCTTGCTCCGGGAAGCAGTAAACAAGCAACTGGGATGTCACCGGCTCCGCCCACGGTCACGCCCCCTCCTGCAACCAAACCCACTGCGGCCACTGAACCTCGCCCACCACCACTGGCAACGAACGTTCTGCAGGAAATGCAACTGCACCGCCCGTATTGTTACTTCCACACACGGTTTGGTGAGGTGGCATGGAAGTGCAGACCACCCTGCTACCTCCCAAATGCCAATCGCAGGTAGGTCCGGGTGCCATCTCCTGTTCACAACATGACAGGCACCCACCAGTGCTCCATTCTGTCCGGGAACGACCGGATAATTGCGGACGACTGTACATTAAAGACATTTCGTCAGGATACCTTTTCCTAGTGGACACAGGCGCCGATGTTTCACTGCTGCCTACATCCTTAGCATCGTCGAACATCCACCCTCATCATACTTCACTGCAAGCCGTGAAGTCAACTAAACTACAATGCTCGGGTTCATCTTCCCACTTCGTCTCACTCTCCACAAACTGCAAACTCGAGTGGACTTTTTTAGTGTGAGAGATTGATGAGCCTATACTAGGCATTGACTTCTTGTGATACCAAAAACTTTCACTGGACCTAGTGCAAAACACCGTGTTTCATCATCGGTCCAAGACTCACTTCCTCTGTGCTCTGTCGAGCAAACCCTCCCGTGACACATCGGTCCGGGCTCATCTCATCCATACATGCTCATCTCTATCGACGACGTTACAAGAAACCACGCACAATTGCCTTGTTGAGCTTGAACACGTCGCTCACCTACGCAAGGAAAACTTCGAGCTCTCCCTCCCGCTTGATGGAACAGCAAAGGAATTACAGACACTACAGCAAGGACAAAGCAAGGTCAGTAAGTGAGCCGAATCTGCTTGCAGTCCCAGTAATCGAGCCTCCGTGTGTTTACCTCCTGCTACCCCTCGCAGCTGTGTTATCAAGACTGCCATAACATGTACTGACAGTTCCACGGGGCACTCCCTCCTAACACGGCAGTGTTTGACACTCGGCCGGACACAAGTGCACATGCGCGACAAGCGTCATGTGTTCCCGAGCTGACGACTCCTACCCTGCCCCTTGCAGACAGCACTTCAAACTATGCAACTTCAGCTCCTGCGCACTGCCGTGCAACTGCCACTGACAACAGAAACAGTGCACTCATGCCAAGCATTTCACCCGCGAACGTACTGCCACAGGCCGTGGCCTCAGACAATGGACTCACTAACGGCTTATGAGCTCTACCGAGCTCACCCGACCACGGTGCCACTGCTTTGGGCCGGCGGCCATCTTGTGACGTTCACTCCTGGGACACCTCGGCTCCCGTCAGAACCGCCGAGTGGCTCCGAACACCACAACCTCGCCTTGCCTGCCCCGCCCGCCTCACATTGTAAACAAACCACCTCCTGTGCCGCCAGCAACATTTTCGTCGTCACCAATGGCACAGTTCACAAGCTTCGCCTCATGCCAGGTCCCCCGATCTCCAGTAAACCATGTCGACTTTGTCCTGAGCACCTCTCCGACCTTAAAAAGCAGATTTCTGAACTTCTAAGCTCTGGCGTCATCGAACCCTCTGCCAGCAGCTGGTCTACACCCATTCATATGACACCCAAGAAAGACGGGTCCTGGCGCATGTGCGGAGACTACCATTAACTAAACGCACGAACAATTATGGTCACCTACCCCATACCCAACATTGCCAACTTTACCAGTTCCCTCTCAGGTGCGACCACGTTCTCTGTCATTGATTGCAAACGGGCCTACCACCAGATCCCCATGGCTGCTGAAGACATTGAGAAGATGGCAATCACCACCCCAGTCGGGTTATTTCAGTTTCAATTCATGCCCTTTGGTCTGAAAAACGCTACCCAGACCTGGCAACGCTTCATCAACGAAGTGCTATTCGGACTAAAATTCTGCTTTGCATATCTTGATGACATTCTTGTGTTCAGCTCCTCCATCGAGGACAACATTCGACATGTGCAAACTGTTATGGAAATTCTTGCAGCAGCAGGCATCGAGACCAACCAGGACAAATTGCAGCTACATCAACCCGCTGTCACTTTTCTTGGTTTTCGGGTCTCTGCCGATGGCATTTCACCACCCCCTGACAATACTAAACCAATCCAGACCTTCGTCATTCAAAGAGCTCCGGCGCTTTCTGGGGATGGTTAATTATTATCGTCGACATATACCTCGGGCTGCGGAGATTCAGGCTCCACTGACGGATGCCTTGGCAGGCACCAACACTTCTCGATCTCAGCCAGTTCCATGGACCCCTGCTGTGACTGACTCTTTCACTGCCCTCAAAAATCTTCTTGCCGAGGCCTGTACCATCGCGCGTCCCCATCCCAATGCACAGCGTTTCATCACCACAGACATGAGCGATACTGCCATCGGCGCTGTCCTTAGCCAGACTGCCAAACTTTGCCTCTGCAGTTCTTCTCACACAAGCTCACCAATGCATAACGGAAATATTCCGCGTTAGACAGGGATTTGCTCGTGGTCTATGAAGCGATCAAGCATTTTAAGACTGACGTTGAGGGGCATCCTTTCTATGTTTTAACAGACCACAAACCCCTGGCTGTGGCCATTACAAACCTGCCAGCTGACCCGCCTCCTCGCCGCTTCAGATACATGGACTTCATATCTAAGTTCACCACCGATGTGAGACACATAAAGGGTGCTGACAATATAGTTACTGATTTCCTTTCACAAGTCAACGCCGTCCATTCGCTGTTAGACCTCTCTGAACTGCCTAACGTCCAACCCGCTGACGAGGAGAGTTCAGACTCTACTTCTTCACTACACTTCGTCCGCACCACCTTCCCTGGCATTTCTGGTGAGATCTGGTGCTATGACAGTACGGGCACGTTACGCCCCTCATCACAACCACGCTCCATCGAGCTGTCTTCACACGCATTGCATAATTTAGCCCACCCCGGTGTTCGTGTGTCCGCCCGCCTCGTAGTGGAGCGCTTTGTGTGGAGAAATGTCAACAAGGACTGCCAGCAATGGGCACGCTCCTGTGTCGCGTGCCAATGCTGCAAAATACACAAGCACACTTCACCCCCCCCCCCACTTTAACCCCTCCCCCCCTCGGCACCTTTTCGAACCCTCCTGGTCGTTTCCAGCATATTGACATTGTCGGCCCTCTCTCCCCCTCTAACGGCTTTCGTTATGTTCTCTCGTCTACTGACCGCCGAACAACTCGCTGGGTCGAGGCTGTCCCCTTCCCCAATATTATGGCAGAAACTGTTGCTCGAGCTTTCGTCAAGTCATGGGTATCACATTTCGGATGTCCAGCTATCATCACAACTGACCAGGGCACACAATTTTAGCCAGCCCTGTTCAACGGGATTTGTAACATTTGCGGCATCCAGCGCATTCATACCACAGCATACCACCTGGAAAGTAATGGGCTAGTCAAGTGCTGGCACCGCACTTTCATGAGGGCTCTTCGATGCCACGACTCTCTATGGATGGAGGCCCTTCTCCTTGTGCTACTCGGCATTCGTGCAATCTATAACGAAGACCTCAAAGGCACAAAAGTGGAGTTCGTATACAGCCAGAACATTGTTCTCCCTGGTGAACTTGTGAGCCCTTCCAATTCTCTCCCTCAGTCTGACTTACCTTCCTTCGTGGACCACGTCAGACGCCACTTCATCAACCTCCTTATCCCTCCACCCGCCAGCCATTCGCGCCCTAAGGTTCACGTCCCGAAATCTCTGGACAATTGCGAGTACGTCATGCTCCGAGATGACACGGTCTGTGCTCCCCTCCAACCTCCATATACCGGACTGTACCAAGTTCTCCGGCACTCAGCCAACACCTATGACATCCAGATGAAAGATTCAGCTATTACAGTCTCTCTCAACAGACTTAAGCCTGCTCATGTCGAGTCTTCTTCTACCCCACTTCAGGCCCTGACCACGCCACTCACTGTTGTGGCACATGACGCTCGGACCACTCCCTCCACGTTGGACTTACCCACTCGATCGAGTGACTTCCAGCTCCAATCGTCGACCTCTCCTCCGACCTCGCCCTCTACTCCGGTCTCAAACATTCCGTTGAGTGCCCAAATGCTCCCCACGTCAAGCTTACCTATGATCATGCCGTCACCGCCGGGCCCTTTGCCGGTCCCCTCGACCTCTCTACCATTGCCTGCCTTGCGCTGTCGAGGTTTCTCACGCCCCCCCTCCCCCCCTCCCAATCTTGAACGTGCCCTCGTTTGAGGTGTTTGTGCCTGTCCCCCCCGGACATAATCCACGACATCTCAATAATACTGCGCAATTATACACTGTTTGTCATATGTTTCTCTTCATCCAGTGTTCATGACACAACCTCTGCCATTCCCTGCCACCTGGTGAAATGTGTTTCCCTCCCGCCCAACGTTGACCTGGACATGCTTCGTGTGTTTGCCATGCCCACCAGAGACATTGTCTTCATCTCTCTTTTCCACCCGCAAACTGCTGGCCTACCTGTCGCCGCACAACCAGCACGCCCAGTACGATGCCCGGCTTGCTTCAGCGACTTCCATGTTCGGTGGCCGAACCTTCCTTCATGACATATACCCACACAGCTCCCCAACGACGCTGTCGAGCTAACCATGGTCCGGCTCCCGTGGACCACCCCTGCCGACACCATAGTCAACCCCCCTCCCCCCGGCCTCTCAAGAGTACTCTGTATTGAGGGGGGGGGGGGGGGGAGTCTATGTGATGCTGATGAAATCGACACCAACATCAATGTGCATTCATCTTTGGACTCTAAGCCTTATCTTTGGCTGTTCCGCCATGTTCAGTTCAGTTCTTTGTGATCCTTGTATGTCTTAAGGTTAATAAATGAACTACTGCTAAATGGGTGTGCTTATTGGTGCAACCAACCTGAACACCCTCCTCACATCCCTTGTCTTACTGGGGTACAAACGGAAGACTATGCTCTGGATACTGGGGCATGATATGTCATGTCATGTCATGATATGTCATGCCAGACATTCTCATGGCAAACACTGCTGGCCACACCTTTCATGACCACAGAATCCAAGAATCTGGTAATGCAGAAGAAGAAGCAGCAGCAGGGCATGCAGTCAGCAGCTGAGGACTGATGCACTGGGAAACATTGTGATATTCACCTCACCTGCCATCATTACATGTCGTTCCAAGCCAATGATTGCAAACAAGCTGAAACAAGAAAGTTATTGTAAATTTGACCAGACCTTCTTTGGCTGCACATCTCATCCATCTTCAGCAGAGAATCTCAGCCAACTAGCCATCTGGAAGTCCCATTGCAACCAACAGTGCAGGAGGCAACAATCTCCAGCACTGTTATAAAAGGTGTCAGACATATTGCTGAAGACAAAGGCGGAGGACAACCAGAGGACAGCAGCCAGAACAATGGATCTCCTGAAGCAGGTTCAGCCTACTCAGCAATGCCAGCAAGTGCCAATTTTAAGATTTTAAGAGATTTTTGGGCCTGTGTGGTTGTTTCCCACTCCTTTCTTCTTCCTCTGCATTCTATTTTTGGGTTTACTGTACACTTGTATTGGTAGTAGAATATCAAAGTGAATGAAAAGTTCATGTTCAAGATGCAATTCAGCATCTGATAGATCAAGTGGCTTGGTTACAGACTGAATTAGGGCAACCAATGGAGGAAATAAGGGAATGATCACTTCCTAATGCACCTATCCTGAACACTAATACTGCTGCAATGGTTACCCCATAGTCAGGAAAGTCAGGAGGGGACGTCTTTGTATTCTTAGATAATTTAGAGATGGGTGTGGGGTTAGAGTATTGGAATGAGGAATGGTTATTAAATGTAGTCAAACTCAAACTAACAGGAGACACTAGGACATATGCTATGTGCCATGAAAAGTTGAGGGAAGTGCAGTCATTTAATGAATTACAGGAGGGGTTAGTGGAAAAATATCAAAGAAAAATACATCAAGATACTGTCATGAGCAACAGAACAAATTGTGTCAAAAGCACAGATAATTGATAGAAGATTTTGTAGACCATATTCATAAAATAAATGCCAAAACATTTCAGCTCATGGAGTACGATCATGCTACCAAAGCCATTTTGGAGGAAGCTGAACAAAGGGCACTAATGTGTTTTCACATAGATGACCCTCAGATATGTCATGCAGAATTTGAATGGAATTTACAAACTCTCCTAATGAGGCTGTTGGAGCAGCGTTAGTGAAGATAGATGTGGTCACCAAGTTGTGGGAAAGAAGATAATATTTAACACAAATGTTAAATGTTTTGTATGTTTTCATACAAGGCAAATGAAGTGTAATTGCAGAGAACAGAGTGTTGGACATGTAAGCATTTTAAGTACTCCAAGAGGAATACTAACTGCAGAAATTCAAAGATAGAGGGAAGATGGTCTCAGGTTGGACCTCATACCCCACTGTTAAATGGTGCAGGCATGGTATTTCCACTGTACAGCCCTCCCAGTAAGAGTGCAAATCAGTTGCAGACTTTTTTTCTGATCAGTTACATGAAAGGAAGTTGTGTAAATTCTTATTAGGTACTGGACTTGAGGTATCTGTAGCAATTAAGGGCATACTTAGTAATGCAGAATTAAATTCACCACAATGGGCATTAAGTGTAATAGGAGGGAGTTGTGTAGATATGTTCATTTCAATGGTAATAAATTACAAGTGAGGGAAGTAACTTCAAGGTAAACGAAGAAGTCCTTTCCATAGTTGGCAGCGGCTATGAAATCATTCTCAGATTAGATTTTGTGGTTGCGCATCATACCAAATTTGAGATGGAGAGGTGTTGGTGGAACTAGATGGAGCACCATTTTACTTTGTCTCAACAGCAGGAAATCCATTATTGTTGCAAAGAAATCTGAAGACACTTGAGTGCCGTATTTACTCGAATCTAAGCCGCACTTTTTTTCCGGTTTTTGTAATCCAAAAAACCGCCTGCGGCTTAGAATCGAGTGCAAAGTAAGCGGAAGTTCTGAAATATGTTGGTAGGTGCCGCCACAACTAACTTCTGCCGTCGAATATATGTAGCGCAACACAGGCATGCTTTACAGGCACAAAGATAAATACTGGCGCCAAAATCTCTGCGTCAGTAAATAAATAAAGAAAAAAAGGTGGAAGACGAGCTTTTTTTCTCCGCTCCGAATTTCGACCACTGCATTTTCATGCATTATCCAACGAAGTAAATACAAATTCCGTATTGTTCATCTTCGAATGTAGCAGCTTTTCAATGTACTACGAAAATCCGACTGGCAAGACCGTTTGCGATGTTTTTCAGTATGGCCAATACTACGTTCTGATTTTTTTTCCTACCTGTGAGAAGAGAAGGTTGCTAATGGGAACTTTTGTGACTTCTGAATCACATGCAGTATTCTCTTCACCATAAGAGTAATACGAATATAAACATTTTGCCATGTATTCTTTCGTGTTTGCTGCTATCTCATTTAAATCCTGTCTGCCTAATAAACTACGAAACTAGAGTGAGATAACACAAACGCGGAAGTATACACATATGTCATGTTCATATTCGTATTATTCTTATGCCTAATAGTGATACGGTCAGAAATGAAACACGGCAATTGACTAGATTTTTAAATCTAAGGTGACTCTAATTTCTGTGCAGAAAATAATGTACTACAGAGGCGTCTGCAAAGATTTTCAAACGGAGAAAAATTTTCGCTAAAATCTCGTTCAGAACATCTTCTGTCATACGCAGTTTATTATTTGGTTCTTGTTGATCATTATCAAAGAAAGCAGCAGTGTAAATAACAACAAATAGCAGTCTCTTGCCATTGTTTCGCTACTGAGACAATTACTCTCTTTTTTTTATTGTAAGCGGCGGTAGCACGCACAAAAGCAAACCATGCCGCGAGCGGCGACAGGTCGTGAACATTCATTATCGGAATGCGACAAACAATGCATGACACAGTACAGTAATGCATTTTCAGCTTAGAGTGACGAAAACACCTATAAAAAAGAGAACGGCAATTATCAGATCAAAGAAAATCAATTCAAACCAGACGAAGCACATGAAAAACGAAGGGTACCCGTATAAATAAGGACGGAGCGCCTGACGCATAGCAATGGCTACCTGGTAAAGCTTAACTGCTAAGTTTACGGCTCGAACCAAACTACTGTAGCTGTATCGTCATTCATTTGACCTGAATTGTGTCTCATATTACAATGGACCAACTTTGTTTCGATTTGGAGGTGCGGCCTAAAACTTTTCTCTCCCCTTGAATTTCGAGTCTCAAATTTCAGCTGCGGCTTAGATTCGGGAAATTTTTTTTTCCTTTATTTCGAGTCTCATTTTTCAGGTGCGGCTTAGATTCGAGTGCGGCTTAGATTCGAGTAAATACGGTCATCTACACTGCATACAAGGTCCCTTAAAGTCAACTTCCAGGATATTATACTGTTAGGTATTGGAAAGGTAATCTGGACTGATGTAGGGGCTGATCTGCTGGTGAATTCTTTGTTTATAATCGAACCTTTGTCTGAAAATGAAGAATTGGATAAAGTGAAATGTGTGTACAGAAAATAATTGGAGGAAGCAAAGTAGCACCTGTCAGTACTGATAAATTTAGCATGTAAGAAGGATAGCTGTCATGTAGTACCCTGGTAGCTGATTTAGAATTATTATATGAAGATGAATTGGACAGGAAAAATATGTTTGTTTGCACTAAGGTGAAAAGTAGAGAACCCAGAGGGACCAGGCAAGGAGGACATGGAACACTGTTAGAAGAACACATAGTGTTATTTGATCCTTCTGGACCATTGGCTATCATGCCACTAACTCAACATTATATTCACGCTGGAGATGAAGCACCTATCTATAATAAAAACCATATAGAGTCCACAGCAACTACAGCCTGGAAGACAAAAGACAGCAACTTCAAGATGCAATCATGGAAACAAATAATAGCTCCCAGTCAGCATCTGCTGTCATCATACCAAAAATATCACCAGATGGCAGCATAGTGTATGGGTTCTGTTGTGACTATCACTATTTAAACCAAAAGACAATATCAGACACCTACCGCATGCCAAATATTAAATTGGTACATAAGTTCATAGCATTTTTGTTTTGCATGTTGGTATTTGTGTTGCTACGGTTTATTTATCAGTTGTTATTTTTTATTTTTAGTTCACTGTTGCTGTTTGGGTTTATATATAATCTTTTGTCATTTGGAGATGTGGTGCAAATGGAGAAATCAGAACATCTCCAACATGTTCTTCTGTTTGAGTTCAATAGAGGCATGATAGCAGCAAAGGCAGCCAGGAACATTTGCACCATGTCTGGAAATAATCCCATTGGATGCAGCATAACAAGAAAATTTCTCGTTTTGACATTAGTGACTGTCACCATTCAAGAAGAACTTCGGTTACATGGTAAATCAATCAAATCTAAAGGCTATAAATTCAACTAGATATCTAGGAATTACAATTATGAACAACTTAAATTGGAAAGAACACACAGAAATTGTTGTGGAGAAGGCAAACCAAAGACTGCATTTTACTGGCAGAACACTTATAAAATGTAACAGATCTACAAAAAAGACTGCCTGCATTATGCTTGACTGTCCTCTTTTGGAGCACTGCTGCATGGTGTGGGATTCTTACCAGACAGGATTAATGGAGTACTTTGAGAAAGTTCAAAGAAGAGCAGAACATTGTGTATTATCACAAAATGGGGAGAGAGTTTCACTGACATGATACATGATTTGGGGTAGACATCGTTAAAGGAAAGGTGTTTTTCATTGCTGTGGAATCTTCTCACAAAATTTCAGTCACCAACTTTCTTTTCCATATGTGAAAATACTTTGTCGATGCTGACCTACACAGAAAGAAACGACCATTATAATAAAATAAGGGAAATTGGAGCTCAGACAGAAATATATAGGTGTTTGTTTTTTCTAACCACTGTTTGAGATTGGAATAATAGAGAATTATTGTGAATGTGGTCTTCAAGGCACTTAAGTGTGAACTGCAGAGTATCCATGTAGATGCAGATGTAGATGTAAAGCTCATTTAAGTGCATTAATTCACAGTGATCCATGTCAGTGTACTAGGGAACTGGCAAACGCGATGAACTGTGATCATTCCACCATCATGTGACTTTTGCATGCAGTGAGGAAGGTTAAAAAATCAGAGCAATGGTTATTTCGTGCTCTAAGCCAAAATCACAAAAATCAGTGGGTAGCCATATGTGCATCTCTGCTTGTTTGTAATCAATTGGCTAGTGAACAACACTGACCATTCCTATCCTGTATCTTTACTGGTGATGAGAAACGGTATCTGTACACAAATGTAAAGAAAAGAAAGGCATAGTAGAGCACAAACAAAGCAGCAACTCCCTCTACAAAGACATGCATGCATCCACAAAAGATAATGTTTTGCATTTGGAGCAACAGCAACAGTATGGTGTATGATAAATTGCTTCCCTGTGGTGTATCCATCACTGCTGACATTTATTCTCAACAACTGAGATGTCTTGCAGATGGAACCCAAGAACAATGACAAGGAAGACAGCATGACGTGGTGCTACTCCATGATAATGCTGACACACATTCTGCTAGACTGATAACAACATTATATAGGAGTTTAACTGCCCTTATCCACTCGATCTAATGCCCTCAGATTTTCACATTTTCCGTTCTCAAAAAAGTTCAAGTAATTTACTTTCAGGCTGAAAATATGCTCTGAACATGGCTTGATGAGTTCTTTGCCCCAAAACCACATGATTTCTACAGTCACAGCATTGAAAAGTTACCCTAGTATTAGCATTGTAAATAGTGAAAGAGAATATATTATTCATGATTAAAGTCTCTGTTATGTGAATCTGTTGTGCTTATTACACTTATGAAAAAATGCCATGAATTTGAGCACCAGCCCAATATACTGAAATCCTAGATAATCTGGGCCTGTGTCATTATTTCCCATCTGTGGATCTACAAAGCGGATACCATCAATTAGAGTTAATGCCTGAAGATTGTGCAAAGATAGCATTCTCAACATCCTCTGGCTATTACAAACATTCAGAACTGTTGTATGGCTTTTGGGGTGAAAAAATCACTAGCTACTTTCCAGTGACTGTTAGATGGTGCATTGTGAGAATGAAAAATGAAGCAATGCATGGTCTATTTGGATGATATACTTGTGTTCTCCAAAGATATATAGTGCATTTACATAAATTTCTTGATCATTTACAAGCCACATGATTAATAGTTTGTAAAAAATGCCATCTTGTTTTGCAAGAAATCCATTACCTGGGGCACATAATCAGCCAACATGGCATTGCTCTGATTCACTTCTTTTGATGACTTAAAAATTTTTTCAACAACCATCACAGTACAAGAATTGAAGTGTTTGGTGCAAGAGGGAGGTAATTCCAAAATTCACAAAAAACTGTTTATTGCACCTATGTGTGCAGAAAACTAGTTGCATCTTCGATGCAAGAATGAGGTAGCTTCATTGGAAACTGATGGTAATAAATGTGATTAAAACTTTACTCCCTGTTGCACTTTGAGTAAGAGAGAGGCATCTGCATGATATACCTTTGTCTTGCCCCAAAAGTGGTTCAACAATTGCTCAGTAGAGAGAGGCACGTTCTGGCTCCTGTGCATGTTGCTTTGCTTTCTCCAGCTGTTAGTTGGAGAAATGGGAGATGATATTGATGTGAATGAACCATGTACCGCTTCAGTCAGTGAATTTAACCCAAGTAATGATACAGGAAGTGAATCTTCACAGGAAAATATAAATATGAATCATCAAAGTGGTCACAAGTGATCTAGAAATCCAATGAGTTGGAAAAGGACTCTGAGGAAGTTGAAACATGCTAGTGGTGAAGAATATATGGGTGTTATGGGCAAAGTTGTACACAGCAAGAAGACTGTAAATGCAAGGGAAACTGCTTGTCCATACTAACAGATGATGAGAAAAGTGGTAGCTTGACATATTTGTGTGGAACAAGAAGCCAAGAACAATAAGATTCATACGTAAGTGGCTTAATAAGACGAACAACAGTGATAAGGACATGTTGGGCTTTCAGTCTTGAGTATAGGGTACATGTGAAATGCAACACTTTCAGAAAAGTACGCCTGTTTGTGTGTTGCTATGTAGAGTAGTGGAGTTTCATAGTGTATTGTTTCTTTTTAGGTTAGGATGGGACCAAAGGAATTTAAGCTATGCAAGACAGCATTCAGTCTAATATATGGGCTCAGCAAGAAGCGTGCAGAGTGCAATGCAAGTTACATAGAAACAAACATTACACCTCCACAGGACAAGAGAGGAAAACGTGAAGCCAGGCCTGATGCCATTCCAGAAATCATTAGACAACAAATAGACTGTCACATTAAAAGTTTTCCAAAACATTCATCCCACTACTGCAGGAAGCAGAGTAATAAATTTTACTTGTTTCCTGAGTTAAATGCGAGCAAGATTTATGATATGAATTTTGAGAAATATGTACAAGACCAGCATATTATGAAGGTAGAGGGTAAAAGCTATAAACCTATTGTCTTGTATGATTTCTACTACAGGTACTTTCAACAGAACTTTAATTATGCATTTTGGAGCCCTTGAATAGACACCTGCAGAACCTGTGACACAATAACACATCCAATGAAAAGTACTGCATCTGAGGAAGAAAAGAAGAAACCTGCAACTGAGAAACATTTGCATCTTGGAAAAGTTGGATGTTTCTACAGTGAACTGAGAGAACAGAAGCCTCCTCCTGATGCATTTTACAGTAGTCAACTTCAATTGGGTAACTTCTGTGTC
Organism: Schistocerca cancellata; assembly: GCF_023864275.1. NCBI lineage: Eukaryota > Metazoa > Arthropoda > Insecta > Orthoptera > Acrididae > Schistocerca > Schistocerca cancellata. Next base: position 911,078,084 of record NC_064627.1, on the reverse strand, counting down.
TATGGAACCAAGAATAAGACAGCACACTTTTATGTGTATGATGGATCAACTGGAAAGAAAGGTGCAAATGAAGTAATCAGCTTTAGGAACCACTACTTTAAGAATATACTGACTGGAGATATTAGATATCTACACATACAGGGCTATTACAAATGATTGAAGCAATTTCATAAATTAACTGTAGCTCCATTCATTGACATATGGTCACGACACACTACAGATACGTAGAAAAACTCATAAAGTTTTGTTCGGCTGAAGCCGCACTTCAGGTTTCTGCTGCCAGAGCGCTCGAGAGCGCAGTGAGGCAAAATGGCGACAGGAGCCGAGAAAGCGTATGTCGTGCTTGAAATGCACTCACATCAGTCAGTCATAACAGTGCAACGACACTTCAGGACGAAGTTCAACAAAGATCCACCAACTGCTAACTCCATTTGGCGATGGTATGCGCAGTTTAAAGCTTCTGGATGCCTCTGTAAGGGGAAATCAATGGGTCGGCCTGCAGTGAGCGAAGAAATGGTTGAACGAGTGCGGGCAAGTTTCACGCGTAGCCTGCGGAAGTCGACGAATAAAGCAAGCAGGGAGCTAAACGTACCACAGCCGACAGTTTGGAAAATCTTACGGAAAAGGCTAAAGCTGAAGCCTTACCATTTACAATTGCTACAAACCGATGGATCGGTCGTGGTGGAGATCATGATCAGCAATTCATGTCCTGGCCTCCACGCTCTCCCGACATAACCCCATGTGATTTCTTTCTGTGGGGTTATGTGAAAGATTCAGTGTTTAAACCTCCTCTACCAAGAAATGTGCCAGAACTGCGAGCTCGCATCAACGATGCTTTCGAACTCATTGATGGGGCATGCTGCGCCGAGTGTGGGAGGAACTTTATTATCGGCTTGATGTCTGCCGAATCACTAAAGGGGCACATATCGAACATTTGTGAATGCCTAAAAAAACTTTTTGAGTTTTTGTATGTGTGTGCAAAGCATTGTGAAAATATCTCAAATAATAAAGTTATTGTAGAGCTGTGAAATCGCTTCAATCATTTGTAATAACCCTGTATTTCAGACAACCGTTGTGCCCAAAATAAGAATACAGCACTAGTGCAGTTATTATTTGTGTTTGATAATGTGGTAGAGTGGAGACTATTGCCCACTGGTTTTCTGAACCAAGTCATAATTTTATGCCCTGCAATAGATGTTTTGATCTAATTGAGGAGGACATGTGCAGAGCAGAGAGGATTTTTCCACCACAGGAATATGAGAAAATAGTGAAAAAGATGTCACCATCAAAGTTCCAAGTAATCAGTGTGGTCACTGCTATGATAAGAGACTTTGTTAGTCATCTAAAACCCTATTTCCTAAAAAAACCTTTAAAAGTGATACCAAAGATGGATTTCTAGTGTCTATTTATTGAGTGTTTTGTTACATTCACAATAGTGATGTCATAGAATGTAGCGTATCTGTGAACATGCCTATCTTCTGCAAGTTCAGGCTGCTGAAACAAAATCAGAATATTACCCTCACTATTTCAAGTGCATACCAAGAAAAGCTGTCATTAAGACTTGTGGAACTAAAAGACAATGGTATAGGTGGAGCAGTGTGCACCACGTAATGACATTGTTCTACGAGGAACTGAAATATATGTGAGGGAAGTGGAGACTGTACTGACACTCTTAGTACAGAAGACGAAGGCAACATTTAAATATTGGACATTCCACTTGTTATGGTGACTATTTTTGTTTTCAGAATGAAATTTTCACTCTTCAGTGGAGTGTGCACTGATATTGAACTTCCTGGTAGATTAAAACTGTGTGCTGGACTGAAACTCAGGACCTCTGCCTCTTGCTGGCAAGTGCTCTACTGACTAAGCTACCCGAGCATGACTCACGACCAATTATCACAGCTTTACTTCTGCCAGTACCTCACTTCTTTTATTTTGTTTGTATATATTGGAATCAAAGAGTACAGGTCTTTATTCTGCATTTGCTTTGTCATCTTCCATGTTAATAATTTAAGTAAAATGCATTCTCAAATATTTAAACATATATTTTGGTGCAAGACAGAGGTAACCCCATTTTAAGGTTATATTAATATAAATAATACTAACTGGTCTGAACTTTCAAATCGTAGCCATGCATTATGCCTTCAAGTAAGTGCTTTGAGAATATATCTCTCTGAACTATTCAAGCTATATAAATACATCATTCAGTTCTACATCTGCCCTGAAAAAAAATCCTAAAGTGGAGTTACAGCCCTTTTGCACCAGATCCTTCAATTACAGTCATTTTTGGCCTCACAAATTTGTATCGAAAATTCAGTCCAAAATTCGCTGGAACTGCCAGACCATTCACTCAGTTAATGAAAACAAAAGGAATAATTTTTCATTGATTGCTAAATTGTGAAGCAACAATTTCTTAACATCTAGTCCAGCTTGTGCTTGTACAGATTACCAGAAAGAGTTATACTGTCATGTGGCTCTAGCAATTTTGCCTTAGATTGTATTTTAAGTCAGGAGATAGATGGACAAGACCACTCACACACATTCACTCTGACAGCTTAATACAGCAGAAAAGAATTATTTGATATCTGTGAAGTAAATAATTGTATTAACATGAGGAATAACTAATTTCCAATGTTATTTATATGAATGATGTTTTAAAATAATAACCGACCTTGCAGCATTCAAATGGCTATTAGGACTTGAAGAGCCAACTAGTAGATGGGTGTTGCATCTTAGTAAGTCTGATTTCAAAGTAATGCGCACACACACACACACACACACACACACACACACACACACACACACACACACACAGGCAAGTTCAGCTGCAAAATGTGCACTGTGGAATGCTCTGGTATAAATGAGGATGGATGGAAGGAAGCTCAGACCAAAGACCCAGATTGTCAGCAGTTCAACAGAGAGCCACAATTCAGCACAGAAGGTGGAGTGCTGTACACAAAGAAAGATGCAAATTATGCATGTAGTAGCAACAAAGTTAAGAAATGGGGTATGAGGCAGGACCATGATTCAATTATAGCCAGACACATTGATCGAATGGCAACAGAACAGCAGAGTAGTAAAACATTAGTGGTGGGTAACATGTAGGCACGACATTGATTGTTTCATTAAGAATTGTATTCCTTGCATGCAAAGGGCAAAGTTCAGTCACCAATAGATTGGAATACAAAGTTTACCAAAGGTAAATAATGTAGTAACTGAAACCCAGTAAGACCAGAATGCACCAGCCAACGGGCCGATAGTGTCAACGGGGAATTACCAGTACAATGCAGATACATGACAGGGACAACTGACAACACAGATGACATGGTGAAATACCAAGACAAGTAAGCAAAACCAAATCAAATACCAAATGTAGCAATTATCAGCAACCAGAGCAACAATGAAAAGATAAACGATCACAATCTCTTTCAGAACATGACTGCAGGCTGAGCCCCCCTACAACGCTGGCTTTATAGGACTATCGTAAACGCTGATAGGCCAGCATGTAAGGTGTGGCCTGCATATAGCACTGTGGTGGTGACAGCAGCACTCACAGATTATAGGGGTGCTACGTAATGGCTGTCGTCTATGTCTGTGCCACCTGGTGGGCCGTCAAAATTGTCAGACCGGGATACCAGCCATTTCAAATGACTGTTCAAATGACTGGAATGGATATCCTCAGGACATTTACACAAACACCAGTAGGAAACTGTTATGCACAGATAATAATAGATGATTTTTCATCTGTGGTATCCATACCAGACCAATAGGCAGAAACAGTAGCATATGTGATAGCAAATCTGTGGATACTAAAATTCTGAATGCCTGAAACAGTAGTAACCAATCGAGGAACAAAATTTTTGTTAAATTTAATGAAGTGGTTATGCCAGTTATTGTCCAGGTCACTGTTTTACACCTACAGGCAGATGGTCAAATGGAGAGAGTTCATCATATGACTGCAAAAATGCTAAGCTACTACGTTAACTCGCATCATAATGATTGGGATGCTCTACTTCAGTATGTCGCAAGGGCTTATAATTCATAATCCATGAAAGCACAGAGCTATTCCCGTATGAGGCTGTTCTTGGCCAGAAGATACCTTCCCCTTTTTAGTTTTGTAAGCTTGGCCTAGGAAGTGATATTTTGTCAGTGAAGGATTTCTCATAATGTTAAAAACTACTTGACAACAGGTGAAAAGATGAACAAAAAAGTTTTGAAATTACAATACAGAACCCGTAATAAGAAAGCAGTGTTACCTATGTACCACAAAGGCCAATTGGTTATGATGACTGGAAAGGAAATGAAAGACAAAAGGTTTGTGCTACATTATCAGGGTCCATTTCAGGTAATAGAAATTCTCTCACCTGTTAATGTCAAATTGCAACTCCCAACTTGCTCGAAGACAGTCCATTTCAGTCATCCTTTCAAGGAATCAGTGTCTTCAGCAGAGGAGAGGGGAATGTCCATGAAAAAGGGTGAAAAGGAAAAGATTGGACAAGAGAAGCAAGACAGTTCTGCAGTTGTTACACACTTAGGCTGCAGGCAAGAGTAATAAACTAACAACATCATTTCCTCTTCTTTCAGGGCACATGGTTCTACTCCTGGATGAGAAGAAGCAGTTCCAGCATCAGGCACCAGGCGCTGGACAAATAGGAAAAGGAACACAGGAAGCTTCACCATAATAAGTCTACTATGGTGTACCAAGGTGACATCCTCTAACTGGTGGTGCCTTGTTCACATAACAACCGTATGTGATAATGTCAGACCATCAGTGGACCCAAAGATTAGATTGCAATATTTGTGAAAAATTTTGGTGCTTAAAATTCACTTTTAGTAACTTTCAATGGTAGGTAAATAACTAGACAAGATCCAATGATACACAAGGAGAGTATCAGTTATTGAAATCAGGTTTTGCACAACTACAGAATTAATTCCATGAGTGCAACAATAAAGATGTTGAGTAGATGTAGGCAGTCAGATCTTTAAAAAGGCATACAACATTCTCAGTTCATATGAGTTTATCTTGTTTAGCCCCAGAAATCTGTGACAGGATGCATGAAAGATATAATTACAGATAAAACAGTTTTTTTCCGGAGAATAGGTTTACACTTTTTGTACTTTGCAACAAACCAAACATTGATTACTTGTGCTTATTATGAGTGAGGTTGACAAAGTGGCTCACACCAAATGGAATTAAAAGGTCAGAGGTTGGTATTCAATGGTACCCAGTGTGCTATATCTGGACCAACATTCCAATTACTGACAACAATAACATGAACTGCCACCCCGAATATAACTCATACAATGATGTATGTACCCAGCCTGCCCCTCAAAATTCTTCTACCTGCAGAAAACCTAACTTATCTAAATCATGAATTAGACCCAACTCTTCCTGCCTCTCTAGGCCAAATGTTAACTGTGCAACATACTAACATATCAATGGAGCACCTTTTAGATCATGTACAGAAGTTCTGCACTGAACACCAACAACCAGTAACTATAGGAGCCTCAACTTCAGCTGAATGTTTGATTTTAGCAGTAATAGGAATTGTACAGTACCAGTTCATGTGAAAAGTAGCCCTAATACCATCCCTGCCTTCCTTCAGTGTACATTCAGTTCACTCATAATGGCACCAAAAAGAAGCAATTTGATGAAAGACATAGTGAACCATGAACAAGGACCTGTTTATAGAGCAAAGTGCTTATGAAGTTGGACAGAAAATGTAAATAATGCAAAGGACAAAGTGGCACTGCACATGAAGTTTGAAAGGTGAAGTGGAAATAACTGTAAATAAACCAGTGTTTATGTTTCAGCAAAATCTGGGGGCAGATTTTTTTCTGTTCAGGAGAAGAATTGTAAAGCAAACAAGTTATGATGGGGCTTGGAGCCAGAGATAAAACACCAGGAGTGTGTAATCAGGCCACACTGGAATTAGCCAAGCACCAATCAGCAACGCACGTACTGAGTGGACAACACCTCTTATGTGTCATAGTGTTCCACCTGACAAAACCAGACCAGCCACTGGGAAGTACTACAGCCCAACCCACAGCTTGTTTTGACAACAGGTCATTGCCTCTATTCCAGATGATTTCATGTGACACACAAACACTGCCCTCTGTGTACTGGGGCTTGATGCAGCCAAATGTTCTCACAACAGCTATCACCAGTCACACCTTCCTCAATTGAAGAATTCTAGAATCTGGCAATGCAGCAGCAGTGGGATGTGTGGTGAGTAGCGGGGGCTAACGTGCTGGGGAACATCACGATATTCATCTTGCCCCATATTGTTACTTGCAATTCTAAGCCTATTATTGTAAACAAGCTGCAATAAAAAAGTTATTGTACCTATGACTGGAACTTTTATGGCTGCTCACATCACCCCCATCAGCAGAGACTTCCAGCCCACAACTCGCCACCCTGGAAAACCAAAAATCAATAGTGCAGGGGAACAACCCTCAGCACTGTTATAAAACATAGCAATGAAACATGATGTAATCTCGAGCTCAACAATTACTCCTTTTATATCATTTTTAACTTCAGTTATACTTTCAGTTTCCCTTCTCTGTTGTAATTCATTGGCATTTATATCTATGATGTCCTGGCATCCCTAACAGAGATTTAGTGCAAAGTGCAGCTCACAGTTGTTGACATATTCTCCAAGTAATTTGGCATTTACTAACTTGTTTACATGTGGAGATTTCTTTGTCTTGACCAGAAGCATACTATTATGCAGTCTCTTAATAGATTTAAGTTGTCCTGTAAGTCACTTTAAAGATTTACGTATGTAGAAAGATAATAATTTCTCAAATGGACCTCCCACACATATACTAATAATGAAAATGTGGTCTATTAGTGCTAGTGCTCTCTCTGATATTGGCTAATGTCTCAGATGGACTAGCCGTGCAAGGCCTTGTAAGGGCCTTGGTGCTATTTCTACCCAATGGTCCATCCAAACTGCAGAGAATGTTTGAACTGGATGTGGACTTCTTGGATGTTACATATCAACTAGGGAAATGAGCACTGCTTGTCTAGGTAAGCTTTGTACAAGTGAGGTGCAGCAGATTGCCCAGAGGGTGCTGCTAGTTACTATTTCACCTCAATCCTTAGTGCAGAAGCATGCTTCATAGACATTTGTACCATCCTCACAAACCATGCAGTTAAGCCAAGACCTCCACTTCCTGTGGCATTGAATGTTCCTTGGCATGCCATACTGTGTTTGCTGAAGCATGTCCAGAGCTCACAGTTACAGAGGGCTGACAGTGCTCACCAGACTCCAACTCAGAAACCCCATGTTTGCCAAACATACACCTAGCCAGTGAAGTCTGAGCTCCCAGATTTGTACCATTTGGTACAACTTGGGAGAAACATGTCAGTTACTGAATGTCATGGACACAGTGAGCGTTAAGATGCTAACTGAATGGTATTGACCAGCAAAAGTTTTATGTACTCATACTAACATTGGCCTTCTGTGGCTGACCCAGTCTCAAACCTGTGGCTGCAGTTGGTAGTGTCCAGTCATCTCACTGTCTGGCACAGCCCTAGTGTTGTGTTAATACTGCTGGGGTTCCAAATGACTCTGTCTCAGATATAACATTTATAGTGCTTCAGGCACAGTTGCTGCACCATAGCCCAGCTCCCACTCACATAACACATAACATTGTTCTGTCCCTGGCTTGGTGACACTGATCTTCCCTCTCCAGCTATTACCACTGCCCAGTGGAGGATTCACAGAGCATGGTTAGCCATTCTCACAATCCTTTGGTGTAACAGCATTCCACATTTGTGCTTACCAGCCAACTGTAGCTAATGCAATGCTCCATGGATGACTCTTACAACTATCACTTAAGACTGTGTAATGACACTACAGCCTCCTGCAGATTCAGTTTAATATTGTCAAATGCTGTATGCATTTCCTTCATGTATGTAAAAGTTTTCTTGCCATAACGACGTCCTCCTGAGTAGTCCCCGCCCGGAGATCTGAATGGGGGACTATTTTACCTCCAGAATATTTTACCCAAGAGGACGCCATCATCATTTAACCATACAGTAAAGCTGCATGCCCTCGGGAAAAGTTACGGCTGTAGTTTCCCCCTTGCTTTCAGCCGTTCGCAGTACCACAACAGCAAGGCCGTTTTGGTTAGTGTTACAAGGCCAGATCAGTCAATCATCCAGACTGATGCCCCTGCAACTACTGAAAAGGCCTCTGCCCCTCTTCAGGAACCACACATTTGTCTGGCCTCTCAACAGATACCCCTCCGTTGTGGTTGCACCTACGGTATGGCTATCTGTATCGTTGAGGCACGCAAGCCTCCTCACCAACAGCAAGGTCCATGGTTCATACATAAAGCTAAGCACAAAATTAGATCTGGTGTTATATTCTTTAAAAGTAAGGGCCAACCTCTCTCTTTTATGAAAATGCAGATTATATTCACGTATGTAAATGGTAATTAGTCAGACAGGAAAACATGAATTTTTAAGGAGGCAGATGGCAAAACAAGAAGGGAAGTAAAAATATCCCTGCTTGCTTCATCACAACATGTAACAAATACAACAAAAGTCTCATTAGTTTCTTGTGACAGTAGAATGAATCAATTATCTCAAAAAAAGATTTCTATCTCAACAATTGAAAGGTCGGTTCATATTCTGCTTCCACAGTTGACATTGAATAGTGGCAGATAGCGGAATGGGCAACATATCATGGTAACTGATTGATAATTGCTGCTTGCATAATCTAAAAAAAATTAACTGCAAACAATAATTGAAAGAAATTGGAAGGTACACATATCCTGGATGAACTTTAACTGGTACTAATACCAACAGACCTTCAATGTCAATACATTTAAGATCAGTATTCATCATTTAAAAGTTACATACTTCTTCGCATTAATTCCATTGTGCATAGCACTGCTTATGACAATGCCGATACAGGATCACCCCTCCACTGCTTGCTCGAATTCCTTTTGTCATTGATTTGAACGTCATGATGATGCAGAATACTCAGTGCGGGTGAAATAATGATGTACAGATGGGCGTTATATATATATATATATATATATAAAAAACACAATCATCCCGGCCGTCCCATTGTAGCTGGTTACCAAGCCCCCACAGAACGCATCTCTGCCTACGTAGATCAACACCTTCAACCCATTACATGCAGTCTCCCATCCTTCATCAAAGACACCAACCACTTTCTCGAACGCCTGGAATCCCTACCCAGTCTGTTACCCCCGGAAACCATCCTTGTAACCATTGATGCCACTTCCTTATACACAAATATTCTGCATGTCCAGGGCCTCGCTGCGATGGAGCACTTCCTTTCACGCCGATCACCTGCCGCCCTACCTAAAACCTCTTTCCTCATTACCTTAGCCAGCTTCATCCTGACCCACAACTTCTTCACTTTTGAAGGCCAGACATACCAACAATTAAAGGGAACAGCCATGGGTACCAGGATGGCCCCCTCGTACGCCAACCTATTCATGGGTCGCTTAGAGGAAGCCTTCTTGGTTACCCAGGCCTGCCAACCCAAAGTTTGGTACAGATTTATTGATGACATTTTCATGATCTGGACTCACAGTGAAGAAGAACTCCAGAATTTCCTCTCCAACCTCAGCTCCTTTGGTTCCATCAGATTCACCTGGTCCTACTCTAAATCCCATGCCACTTTCCTTGACGTTGACCTCCACCTGTCCAATGGCCAGCTTCACACGTCCGTCCACATCAAACCCACCAACAAGCAACAGTACCTCCATTATGACAGCTGCCACCCATTCCACATCAAACGGTCCCTTCCCTACAGCCTAGGTCTTCGTGGCAAACGAATCTGCTCCAGTCCGGAATCCTTGAACCATTACACCAACAACCTGAAAACAGCTTTTGCATCCCATAACTACCCTCTCGACCTGGTACAGAAGCAAATAACCAGAGCCACTTCCTCATCTCCTCAAACCCGGAACCTTCCACAGAAGAACCCCAAAAGTGCCCCACTTGTGACAGGATACTTTCCGGGACTGGATCAGATTCTGAATGTGGCTCTCCAGCAGGGATATGACTTCCTCAAATCCTGCCCTGAAATGAGATCCATCCTTCATGAAATCCTCCCCACTCCACCAAGAGTGTCTTTCCGCCATCCACCTAACCTTCGTAACCTCTTAGTTCATCCCTATGAAATCCCCAAACCACCTTCCCTACCCTCTGGCTCCTAGCCCTGTAACCGCCCCCGGTGTAAAACCTGTCCCATGCACCATCCCACCACCACCTATTCCAGTCCTGTAACCCGGAAGGTGTACACGATCAAAGGCAGAGCCACGTGTGAAAGCACCCATGTGATTTACCAACTGACCTGCCTACACTGTGAAGCGTTCTATGTGGGAATGACCAGCAACAAACTGTCCATTCGCATGAATGGACACAGGCAGTTAGTGTTTGTTGGTAATGAGGATCACCCTGTGGCTAAACATGCTTTGGTGCACGGCCAGCACATCTTGGCACAGTGTTACACCGTCCGGGTTATCTGGATACTTCCCACTAACACCAACCTGTCAGAACTCCGGAGATGGGAACTTGCCCTTCAGCATATCCTCTCTTCTCGCTATCCGCCAGGCCTCAATCTCCGCTAATTTCTAATTTCAATCTGCCGCCGCTCATACCTCACCTGTCTTTCAACATCATCTTTGCCTCTGTACTTCCGTCCCGACTGACATCTCTGCCCAAACTCTTTGCCTTTACAAATGTCTGCTTGTGTCTGTGTATGTGTGGATGGATATGTGTGTGTGTGCGAGTGTATACCTGTCCTTTTTTCTCCCTAAGGTAAGTCTTTCCGCTCCCGGGATTGGAATGACTCCTTACCCTCTCCCTTAAAACCCATATCCTTTTGTCTTTCCTTCTCCTTCCCTCTTTCCTGACGAGGCAACCGTTGGTTGCGAAAGCTAGAATTTTGTGTGTATGTTTGTGTTTGTTTGTGTGTCTATCGACCTGCCAGCGCTTTTGTTTGGTAAGTCTCATCATCTTTCTTTTTAAATATATTTTTCCCACGTGGAATGTTTCCCTCTATTATATTCATATCATTATATATATATATATATATATAATTACATCAATAACGCCCATCTGTACATCATTTCACCCGCACTGAGTATTCTGCATCATCTAGACGTTCAAATCAATGACAAAAGGAATTCGAGCAAGCAGTGGAGGGGTGATCCTGTATCGGCATTGTCATAAGCAGTGCTATGCACAATGGAATTAATGTGAAGAAGTATGTAACTTTTAAATGATGAATACTGATCTTAAATGTACTGACATTGAAGGTCTGTTGGTATTAGTACCAGTTAAAGTTCATCCAGGATATGTGTACCTTCCAATTTCTTTCAATTATTGTTTGCAGTTAATTTTTTTTAGATTATGCAAGCAGCAATTATCAATCAGTTACCATGATTTGTTGCCCATTCTGCTACCTGCCACTATTCAATGTCAACTGTGGAAGCAGAATATGAACCGACCTTTCAATTGTTGAGATAGAAATCTTTTTTTGAGATAATTGATTCATTCTACTGTCACAAGAAACTAATGAGACTTTTGTTGTATTTGTTACATGTTGTGATGAAGCAAGCAGGGATATTTTTACTTCCCTTCTTGTTTTGCCATCTGCCTCCTTAAAAATTCATGTTTTCCTGTCTGACTAATTACCATTTACATACGTGAATATAATCTGCATTTTCATAAAAGAGAGAGGTTGGCCCTTACTTTTAAAGAATATAACACCAGATCTAATTTTGTGCTTAGCTTTATGTATGAACCATGGACCTTGCTGTTGGTGAGGAGGCTTGCGTGCCTCAACGATACAGATAGCCATACCGTAGGTGCAACCACAACGGAGGGGTATCTGTTGAGAGGCCAGACAAATGTGTGGTTCCTGAAGAGGGGCAGAGGCCTTTTCAGTAGTTGCAGGGGCAACAGTCTGGATGATTGACTGATCTGGCCTTGTAACACTAACCAAAACGGCCTTGCTGTTGTGGTACTGCGAACGGCTGAAAGCAAGGGGGAAACTACAGCCGTAACTTTTCCCGAGGGCATGCAGCTTTACTGTATGGTTAAATGATGATGGCGTCCTCTTGGGTAAAATATTCCGGAGGTAAAATAGTCCCCCATTCAGATCTCCGGGCGGGGACTACTCAGGAGGACGTCGTTCTCAGGAGAAAGAAAACTGGCATTCTACGGATTGGAGCGTGGAATGTGTCAGATCCCTTAATCGGGCAGGTAGGTTAGAAAATTTAAAAAGGGAAATGGAATGGTTAAAGTTAGATATAGTGGGAATTAGTGAAGTTTGGTGGCAGGAGGAACAAGACTTTCATGACATTGCATTTTACGTCTTCCACATCCACAAAACGCCCCCCAGGGGGTTCACACCTCTTTTGTGGACATGTGCGTAGCGAGCACGGGACCCCGAGCTAATGTGGCCCTCCTTCCTTTCCGGGCTGCATACCTTCCCTTTCCTCATCCTTCCCCCTCCCCCATCTTCGCCCCCCCCCCCTCACCTCTGGCTCTTTCCTTCCCTTTCTCCCTCTCTGGGAGTATGGTTTGTGCCTACGTCCGGAGACGGACGCTCTAAACTGTTACAAATTCCTTGCTTTCTATACTTGCAAGTCTTCGTCCTTCCTCAGTCCTTCTCTTTTCCTTCCTGCTTCTCTCTGCACTTTTCTCCGCTGCGGCATTTGAGACCCCTCTTCTTTCCTTTCCCTTTCTCTTTTTTCCTCCCTGTGCGCGTCTGAAGGCCGACCAACGCACTTCCATGCGTAGCCGGTGACAGGGTAACGCGTAATTCCCCGCCCCGGGTAGACAGGTAGGACACGTACGTACCCCCTGGTAACGGCCAGGCCCAGGGAGGGCTGATTACCTGAGCTGATACCTTCCAAAAGTGCCGATTGGTCCCTCCATCCGTTTGTCGGGATGTGTGACCTGAGGTGTGAACAATCACCTAAGGCGGGAGTGCCCTCAGTGAGGGCCCCCACAAGGGAGGAGCGCGCCATCGGAGATGCTGGTAATCATGGGGGATTCTTCCGCAATGGTTTCCTCACCTTCCACTTTGTCTGCTCACAAACGTAAGTTCACTGAGTCTCAGCCACAGACAGTTCTTCCATCGTTGCCACAGTTCCTTGTTGTTTCTCGGTCTGACGAAGGTCACGACTTCTCCACGGTCAACCCTTTCATTATTCAGAAAGGTGTCGACGCAATTGCAGGTCCTGTAAAGTCTTGTTCCAGATTACGGAATGGCACCCTGTTGTTAGAAACAGTCAGTGCCCTCCAGGCACAAAAATTGCTGCGCACTTCTCTGCTCCACACCTTCCCTGTCTGGGTGGAACCGCACCGTACCTTAAATTTCTCGCGTGGAGTTGTTTATACACGCTCCCTCGATGGATTGTCTGACGAAGAAATTCAGCACTACCTGTCTGACCAGGGCGTAACGGCTGTTCATAGAGTTATGAAAAGGGTTGACACGAACATCATTCCAACCCGCACTGTCTTCTTGACATTTGACAAAGTTCAACTCCCATCGAAAATCAAAGCAGGTTATGAGATAATTTCCGTTTGCCCTTATGTCCCAAACCCTACACGTTGCTATTGGTGTCAGCGGTTCAATCACACCAGCCAGTCCTGTTCCAATCCGGCCAAATGTGTTACGTGTGGCAAGGATGCCCATGAGGGTGCTTGTCCACCTCCATCCCCTCGCTGCATCAACTGTATGGGTGACCACGCTGCTTCCTCTCGAGATTGCCCCGTTTTTAAGGACGAAAAGCTCATCCAGGAAATAAGAGTGAAGGAAAAGGTGTCGACCTTTGCTGCTCAAAAATTATTTGCCAGTCGCCAGCCCACCATGCCTCAGACAGGAAAATACAGCACTGTCCTTGCTTCTCCTCGGCCAACAAAGGAGGCGGCCACACAGACTTGCGACCTCACCTTTAGTGCCACGGTCGTCAGATCGGCCAGCGCAAAGATCGCCCGTTCAACCTCACCACTTTTGCCTGCCCACTCTATGGCTCACCCTTCATCGGGTTCTGCTAAATCTCGAGCCCAAAAGTCAGACACCAAGCCTTCCAAAAAAGAGCATACTCATGAAGAGTTTTTACGTACTGCAACTTCCCAACCATCGGTTCCTCCTTCATCTAAACATCATACTTCTAAGAAGGCTACAAAGAAACCCAGTTCCTCTCCTTCTCCGCCAAGGCGTGTCCCGTCTACAGCACCACCTGGCGGAAATCGCCCTCGGCCGTCTTCTGTGTCGCCGAGGCGCACTGCTGGTGGCCGGTCAACCGGCCGATCGCTGGTGGCAGTAGCTGCTCCTGACCAACCTATGGATCAGGATCTTCTGCTTTTGGCTGAATGCCATTCCATGCTGTCGGTCGCTAACACCGAGCAGTCTTTGAGTTGACAGCAACTTTGGTCACATTCCTCCATTTTCTGTTCACCCCATGTCCATTATCCAATGGAATATCCACGGCATTCAAGCCAATAGGGATGAATTGTCGATCCTCTTACGATCCTACTCGCCGGTCATCTTCTGTCTTCAGCAAACAAAGCTGCGTCCCCATGACCGCTTTGTTCTCCCTCATTTTCAGTCCGTCCGATATGATCTCCCCTCTGTTGAAGGCACTCCAGCCCATGGAGGACTCGTGATTCTTCTCCATGATACTCTCCATTATCACCCAATCCCCTTAAACAGTTCCTTCCAAGCTGTCGCCGTCTGTCTTTCCCTTTCTGGATACACGTTCTCTCTTTGTACTGTATACATTCCATCATCCACACCAATGGCACGAGCTGATCTCCTTCATCTTCTTGGTCAGCTTCCACCCCCCTATTTGCTGGTTGGTGACTTCAATGCCCACCACCCGCTTTGGGGATCTCCACATCCTTGTCCACGTGGCTCACTATTGCTAGACGTCTTCCACCAAGCGGATCTAGGTTGCCTCAACACTGGGATCCCTACATTTTTATCTGCCTCCACGACAAATTTATCTCATTTGGACCTTGCGGTCAGTACTGTTCCGCTAGCTCGGCGCTTTGAATGGTTTGCCCTTGATGATACACACTCGAGTGACCACTTTCCATGTGTCCTTAGACTGCAGCCTCAACTGCCATACATGCGCCCGCGACGATGGAAGTTTGCCCAAGCTGATTGGACACTTTTTTCATCTCTAGCGACATTCGATGACCGTCACTTTCCCAGCGTCGACGATGAGGTCACACATATTACTGACGTTATTCTTACGGCTGCAGAACATTCAATACCACGCACCTCCGAATTGCCCCGGCGCCCCCCAGTATCTTGGTGGAACAAGGCATGCCGTGACGCACTACGTGAGCGGCGACGTGCTCTTCGCATTTTCCGTCACCATCCTACTTTGGCCAACTGTATCCGCTATAAGCAGCTCCGTGCGCGATGCCGTCGCATCATCCGCGATAGCAAGAAGGCAAGCTGGAAATTCTTTATTAGCTCATTTAACACCTTCACTCCCTCCTCGGAAGTTTGGAGTCGGCTTCGACGGTTCTCAGGCGCGCCTAGTTTCTCCCCGGTCTCTGGGCTCACTGTTGCGCATGATACATTAGTGGACCCCATCGCAATTTCTAACTCATTGGGTCAGCACCTTGCGGAGATTTCGAGCTCTTCCAATTACCCGCCAGCGTTTCTCCCAAAGAAACGTGCAGCGGAAGCGCGACCTCTTGCTTTCTCCTCTCCAAATTGCGAAAGCTACAATACTGTTTTCTCCATGCGGGAACTCCAACATGCACTCTCTTCTTCTCGCTCCTCCGCCCCAGGACCGGATGGTATCCACGTCCAAATGTTGCTGCATTTATCAACCCATAGTCTGCATTACCTCCTTCGCCTTTATAATCGAATTTGGACCGACAGTACTTTTCCCCGACGATGGCGGGCAGCTGTCGTCGTTCCTATTCCGAAACCTGGAAAGGACAAACATCTCCCCTCTAGCTATCGCCCCATTTCTCTCACGAGTAGTGTCTGTAAGGTTTTGGAGTGTATGGTGAATTACCGTTTAGCTTGGTGGCTGGAATCCCGCAGTCTTTTAACACCTGCCCAATGCGGATTCCGAAAGCATCGTTCTGCAGTTGACCATCTAGTTGCTCTCTCCACTTATATCATGAATAATTTTCTCCGGAAACGCCAAACAGTAGCAATATTTTTTGATCTGGAGAGAGCATACGATACCTGTTGGAGGACAGGTATCCTCCGCACACTGTTCTCTTGGGGCTTTCAAGGTCGGCTGCCCCTTTTTCTTTGTGAATTTATGGCAGAGCGCACATTTAGGGGGTGGGTGAACACTACTCTCTCCCATACTTTCTCCGAAGAAAACGGGGTACCCCAGGGCTCCGTGCTGAGTGTTGTACTGTTTGCCATTGCCATCAATCCAATTATGGATTGTCTCCTTCCTGATGTCTCGGGCTCCCTCTATGTGGACGATTTTGCGATCTACTACAGCT
Organism: Schistocerca cancellata; assembly: GCF_023864275.1. Classification (NCBI taxonomy): domain Eukaryota; kingdom Metazoa; phylum Arthropoda; class Insecta; order Orthoptera; family Acrididae; genus Schistocerca; species Schistocerca cancellata. Next base: position 911,061,586 of record NC_064627.1, on the reverse strand, counting down.
CTCAGCGGACCAGCCTTCTTGAACGACGTCTTCAAGGATGTCTCGATCGCCTCCACTCTTGGAGCATCGAAACCGGCTTCCGTTTTTCTCCCAGTAAGACCGTTTGTGTTAATTTTTGGCGACCTAAGGAGTTTCTTCCACCCTCCTTACATCTAGGACCTGTCAACCTTCCGTTTTCAGACGTCGCTAAATTCTTGGGTCTTATGTTTGACAGAAAACTATGCTGGTCCTCCCACATTTCGTATCTTTTGGCTCGCTGTCTGCGATCCCTCAACACCCTCCGTGTCCTGAATGGTACCTCCTGGGGAGCGGACCGAGTGGTCGTTCTCCGCCTCTTTCGCGCCTTAGTGCGCTCGAAATTGGACTATGGAAGCATAGTCTACTCCTCTGCTCGGCCGTCTATTCTTCGGCGTCTCGACTCTATCCACCACCGTGGATTACGTTTAGTGTCGGGAGCTTTTTACACCAGCCCTGTGGAAAGCCTTTATGCTGAGACTGCTGAACCTCCGCTGTCCAATCGGCGAGCAGTCCTTCTGAGCCGTTATGCCAGCCATCTGTCTTCCATGCCTGCTAATCCAGCCCATGACATATTTTTCGACGCCTCCTTTGATGTAGGGTATGCAGGCCGCCCCTCCTCCCTACTACCACCGGGAGTCCGCTTCCGTCAACTGCTCCATTCTCTTTCCTTCCGCTTTCCTAAAACCTTCTTGACAACTTGGGGTACAGCACCGCCTTGGCTCCGTCCCCGGATCTGCCTGCTCCGTGACCTTTGTCGATTTCCCAAGGATGGTACCCCTTCACTTGTTTATCGTCGGGCATTTGCTGCTCTCTGTGCACAAATGACGGAAGCCACATTTATTTACACCGATGGCTCGAAAACATCGTTAGGTGTAGGGAGTGCCTATGTTGTTGGCGACACCCCAAATCACTTTCGGCTTCCCGACCAGTGTTCGGTCTATACTGCGGAGCTTTACGCTGTTCTCCAGGCTGTCCACTACATCCGCCGCCATCTGCAGATACAGTACGTTATCTGCTCCGATTCTCTCAGCTCTCTCCTCAGTCTCCAAGCTCTTTACCCTGTGCACCCTCTGGTCCACCGGATTCAGGACTGTCTGCGCTTGCTCCACCTGGAGGGCGTCTCGGTGGCGTTCCTCTGGCTCCCGGGACACGTTGGTATCTGCGGAAATGAGGCGGCCGATATTGCAGCCAAGGCTGCAGTCTCTCTTCTTCGGCCAGCAATTCAAACGATTCCCGTCGCCGATCTCCGGAGCGTTTTATGTCGTCGTGTTGTTCATTTATGGCACGCGCACTGGTCGACACTTCCCCAAAATAAATTGCGGGATGTAAAAACTCTTCCTTGTGCTTGGACCTCTTCCTCCCAAACGCGTCGTCAGGAGGAGGTAATTTTAACTAGACTCCGGATATGGCACTGTCTTTTTAGCCATCGACATCTTTTAAGCGGCGATCCTCCCCCACTGTGTCCCCACTGCTCTCAGTTGTGGACGGTAAGACACCTTTTAATTGAGTGCCCCTATTTTACTCCGTTACGCGCCCATCTACAGCTGTCGCCTGATATATCGTCAATTTTAGCAGATGACACGCGATCAGCCGATCGCGTTCTAGAGTTCATTCGTGCCAGTGAAATGATGTCAGTCATTTGAAGTTTTTTTGGGACAAGCAACCCCTTTCTGTAGTGAATTTTTAAGCCTTCCTTCTGCTTTTAGTTTCTCCAATTTTATGACTTTCGTTCCCATTGCTGCTAGTTTCCGTTTTCGTTTTTTTATTGTTTCCTAAGTCACAGACCGGGCGCTAATGACCTTAGCAGTTTTGCGCCCTAAAACCATAACAAAAAAAAAAAAAAAAAAATTCACAAAACGCTTCCCTCTCAAGTCTCTTTTCATCCTCGGGGATAGGAAGAAGTCTGAGGGTGTTAAATCTGGTGTATAGGGCACGTTGGTCAAGGTAGTCATCTTCGTTGAGGCCAAAAACTGGTGAACACTGAGAGCCGTGTGCGCAGGAGTGTTGTCGTGATGCAGAAACCACACACCAGAATCCCACAAAGCCGGAAGTTTTTGTAACAAACTTCTGCAAAGCCGTTTCATAACCTCCAAATAGAATTGTTGGTTTACTGTCTGGTTTTCAGAGACAAATTCAGAGTGGACAGATCAACATCATTTTCACATTCGATTTCACTTGTCGAGCGTTTTTTGGTTGAGGTGAGCCAGATGACTTCCATTATGACGATTGTTGTTTGCTTTCTGGATCATACCCATAGAACCATGACTCATAAGCTGTAATGATTTTGTTGAAAAAAATGTGGATCATCTTTGAACGCGTCCTTCTTTTTGAGACAGGCTTGAAAACAACAATCCCTTTGATCTCCGGTAAGAAGCTTCAGCACGAATCTTGCTACCACTCTTCGCATGGTCAAGATGCGCTGAATTGAGCTCCAGGACAACCCAGACAAGTTCTTGAGTTGGTCGATTGTCCTGCGTCAATCTTGACTGATGAGATCATGGATTTTGTCGATGTTGTCTTCGCTTCGAGCAGTTGAAGGTTGACCGGAACAGGGCTGATCTTCAACCACCATTTCTCCCTTTTTAACCCAAGAAAAACATTCGTACACTTGCGTTTTACTAAGAGCATGGTCTTTGTAGGCTGTCTGAATCATCGCAACAGTTTCTGCTGCGTTCTTGCTGAGCAAGAAACAAAACTTCACTGCTGCACATTGTTCATAAGAACTAGCCATTTCCTCATGTCGCGTCTGCACTGTACGCACACTCAAAGAACTGCCAAAGAAACCACACTTCTCACTGTTGGGTGATGCCGCATGGCAGAATGACTCAGCAGAGCTCCTACTACAACCCTCTGGCAGCACAACCTGCTACTACAAGTACACAATGTGCAGCATTACGATTCCAATTACTTTTGGATCCCCCATCGTATATAAGGGCCCAATTTTTGGTCCCGAGACAGTCAGTCCACGGCTGAGTTTCAGATGAGAAACCTGTGTTGGTTAGAATTACAACATTGCATCAACATAACAGTGAAATAAGTGTTACACCAATAGGCCGTGTGTTAAACAAATGACAGTGTCTGCTCCATACATACCTGATTATTCTGAAAGAACTGTGGACTATGTGGTTATGTTTTTTTACTGCTCATATATGTTCAACCGTAAACTATTGTAGCAGTATGTGGATGTTTGCCTGCAACCTATTAATGAGGCTTATGGAAAGTTAAAACAATAGTGCACTGGCCATATAACTGTGTAATATTAGGGGGAGGATTGTGAACAGTGAAAGTAAAAGACTGTGAAATGCAAATGTGCATCTGTCAGATAAATCATTTACAGTAGACAGTAGTTGTACTTCCACAACCCTTTTTTCAGACAGTGTAGCAGCCAGTACATCAGCACCAAGGATAACAAATGAAGAAATAAAGCAGACGAGCGTCGTCACAGTGTCCATGTGATTGGGACCAATAAAAACTTGAAGGAGAAAATTAAAATGAAATTCTGCATACAAATGAGATGCACCAGGAATGCTGGTTTCAGCGGTAAAGGTATAAAGCTGCCACACTGTATGCTGATATGGCTGTGCTTGGTGCCATTTCTCTGGCAGTAGATAATCTCTATTCCTTCCTTCACAGAAAGTGCATTTCTATAGAAAAGAAAATTTGGATAAAGTCATCATTAAAGTGCAGACTAAGTCATCAAATTCTATTAAGACTGTGTCCAATAATATCAGGTTTATTAGTGAATATGCAGTTAAATCTACTTTAATTTAAAAGTACCGGTACAGACAAAATTTTATTTTTGAAAATTTTTTTATCATAATTTTGTTAAACACTATTCACAACGGAGTCAAAGGAAATGACCATCGTTGAAAACTCATTACAAAATGCAGTATGCCAAGATGTTGGAAATCCGAGCTTGACAACAGTTGAAGGTAACGCACCAACTCGTGAACTACCAAAACAATTAGGTTGGTGTCTCACTATCAAAAAATGACGACACTGGTAATTTAACTAATCATGATATCACTTTTATGATGCTCGATGAGACAATTTCTCAGTTATCACCAGGAAACATTTTCTCAAATAGTGAAACTGAAGCGCGACATTGAAAATTCCTTTGATTATTTGCTCACAAGACTGCGAACATAATAACAGAAAACAGTTCATAAAAGCAATGTAAATACTAGTGAGACACACAATTTGACATAATTCATGCAACTAATAATACAGCAGTTTACACAGCAGTTCACAAAATATCAGGAAAATAATAGGACGACAATTTGCACAGCAGTTCACAAACCATCAGGAAACTACAGGACAACAGCTGACACATAAAAATCAGGCATTTAACAATTTCAAGAATAATATTATTCAACAGTTCAGTGAGGTGAGCAAAGCTTATGCACTGAATTATCTGACAGTTACTATCTGGGAAGTTACAGAATTAGGTAAAGAACTAAAACAAGAAATAATTACCAACATATCCTGTAGTATAAATAAGATAACAGAAGTAGTATCATCCATAGACAATAAACAGGAACAACTTGCAGGTGAGTTACAAAACCATAGTGAAGCATATTCTCAAATTCAGTAGGCGCAAAAACTCCCAAGTGAATGCACCAGTAAAAAATGTGACAAATGCAGTCAGCGAGCTGCAAGACATATAAAAAAACTTACCTACATAAGTACAAAAGTTAAGTCAAAGAGTAGACCAATTAAGTTTAGAGTCAAAATTTGTCAAAAAACAGAGAGATAAGATATGTGCATATGCAAAGGAAATAACTGAAAAATCTGAAGCCAGGCTCCTGGATAAGGGTAACACCCTTGCTGGAAAAGTAGTGTCAGAGTGCAAAATTTATGTAGATACTGTAGAAGAAGATCTTAAGGAGAAAGAAAGTCAACTTCTAGCTAAAATAGATTCAGGTTTAAAGGAAGCAGAGGAAAGGTTATAAGGCAGTATCACTAAAACTACTGACATTCCAAAACAACATTTGACAGAAAACAAATCAGTGCTTTTAGAGAAGTTAGATACTTTCACTGGTTATCCACAATATGGGTCTATCCCGTTAAAGGAAAATAGCAAAGGCTGCAGAATGCAACAGCACTTGCTGCCAGCTGTACGTGTTGAGCAAGCGCAATTGCCATGTGCTATGCCACAAGTGAATGCCTGTCACTGACAGAGAGTGGCGTGTTTGTCAACATTACTTGCAGATGAGGAATTACTTAGGCATTGACAATTTCTGGTATTTACCTCTGAAGCACTTTGAAATATTTTACCTCATACCTGGACCAAAGACCAGAAAATTAGATTTGTTGTTGGATACACAAGGGGGTGACATTCTGCTATGGGCTAAGGAAATGGCATAATGTTGTCACTACTATGAACAGTTTGAAGAGCCTTTCTGGGTAAATATTGGTCTGAGGCCATACAAGAGAGGCTCAGATGTGAAGTGTTCAACCCAGCTCCATTCAATAGCAAACATGGAAGCTAAGGGGATTATTTTGAAAAATATTTGAATAAAACCAGATACTGGATGAACCTAGTATCTCAAGCAGATGTGCTGAAAATTTTAAAGAGCCGTCTTCCTGCCCACATTAGGGAAAAACTCATGACCATTCCAGAACACAACAACGAATACTTTCTCTCTGTACTGTACTCAATACATTTGATATACGAAGAGAGGTTAGTACAACCCAAGCCTATTAATACAAAAATAGTGTGACCGAGCGGGGTGGCGCAGTGGTTAGACACTGGACTTGCATTCGGGAGGACGACGGTTCACTCCCGCGTCCGGCCATCCTGATTTAGGTTTTCCATGATTTCCCTAAATCACTGCAGGCAAATGCCGGGATGGTTCCTCTAAAAGGTCACGGCCGACTTCCTTCCCTAATCTGATGAGACTGATGACCACGCTGTCTGGTCTCCTTCCCCAAACCAACCAACCAACAAAAATAGTGCCACAGAGATTAATGGACCAACAAGTAAACAACGGATTTGTAGTACAACATGGATGGCAACATTACCCCACACAGACCTATGGTAGCGATGATGGTAATCACAACGGCAATGAACAAAGCCATAAATTCAACGGTGGATACAAAAGAAATGGGCTAAGGTGCAAATATTGTATGGCCAGTCTGTACAATATGTACAGACACAAGCTACCGGCAATAATTAGCTGATTGCTTGGCAAACACAAAACAATACCAAACAGCTGAATAATCCACAGACAGTGGGATTCAGCCAACAAAATAATGCACATATGCCAAATAACATGCAAAGGCAAAGAGAATTTCAGTTGAGAGCCTCACAGGATACTAATTGGCATAGTCAAACACCAACAGTCCATATAGTAGAAGTTACGCCTAACCCAGAGACCAATGCCACAGTGATGCTGGAAAACTTGAACCGGTCATGGTATGCCCCTGTTCTGTGACCTTGGAGGAGAGTGGGGGCATGAGCTTGATTGACACTTGCTTTATCAGATATGATCAAGGTAGGTATACCCTCCAAGTTGTATAAATATGTAATAATATTAGATTTAGGATGCTGGAAAATCACATTTAAAAAAAAATGGCTCTGAGCACTATGGGACTTAACATCTATGGTCATCAGTCCCCTAGAACTTAGAACTACTTAAACCTAACTAACCTAAGGACAGCACACAACACCCAGCCATCACGAGGCAGAGAAAATCCCTGACCCCGCCGGGAATCGAACCCGAGAACCCGGGCGTGGGAAGCGAGAACGCTACCGCACGACCACGAGATGCGGGCATCACATTTCAGAATTTATGTTGTTAGTTGATAAGGAAAATTTTTGTTTGTGTTTTTTCTTATGTGTCAAATGTGTAAATGATAATATGAGTGGATGTAACAAGGAAGAGTGGTAGCTTGGGCCACACGTTTTACCGGAAACCCATGCACACTGACCATTAGCTGCACCAGGATTCGAACTACCGTCCGCAAGAAAAGTGAGGCATCATAAGAAAGTTGGCAGACAGAGCAAGGAAAATCAGTGAACCAGAGCTGCTTGACACAGAATTAAAACATCTCAACAATGCATTGCTCAATAATGGTAATTTTCTGGCCGAGGCTTAACATCTTATTGAAAATACTAAGTAGTCAAGCAGATTAAGTATAACAGAGCCATCTGTTAGGCTTTACAGAAATTACTATTGCTCATCTTGGTATTGTGTCTTATGGTCAATATGTAGATGACATTTTGATCATGTACAATGGGTCCCAGGAAGGAATTCTGCATATGTTTTGAAAATTTTTAATAGTGTTCATGAAAAAAAATTGCTTCACTTAGAAAATAATGACCATCAGCATAATTACTTGAACCTCAGTATTGCTATTGACAATGACAGACTTTCTTTTGGTATTTTTTGAAAAGCCACTAATGAAGATCAAATTGTGCCTGCTAATTCAGTGAATCCTCATTCCCATAAGAAAGCATTTTTCCATTCAGCCATTCATTGTGCAGTCTCTGTACCATTGTCACCTGACAAGCTTAATGGAGAGACAAACATAATAAAAACTATTGCAGTTAATAACAGCTTTGATCCCACATTAGTTGACAAGATCTTCAAAGTTAAAACTGACGCTAAAGTGACCACTGCAGGCAGCAGTACTATTCCTGACAATAACAAGTATAAAAATGAGTTCTCAACTCCATTTTTAGGCCCTATGTCACATAAAATTCATCCTCTTGTGATTAAAAAATATGGATTCAAAGTTGCCTTTTCCATTAACAATAACTTGCAAAAAAGTCTGTTGCTCCGATTAAATAGCGTATAACATCACTTGGGATATGTATTCCATTTGTTATATAGGACAAACTGGAAAGTCTTTTAGTATCAGGTACAAGGAACATTTCCTGGGAAAAACATTAATGTACACAATTCCACTTTTGCTGATCATGTGGTAATTTCTGGACACAAACCTAAACGCATCAAGGAAATTTCCATTTAACATAGAGAAAAGAAAGGTCGTAGGCTCGATGTTCGCAGCGAGCTACAGATTTTCAAGTACATTTCTAAGAATGACAGCCTCATCCTCAGTGAACAGCTATAACTACATAACAAAAATTTTTTCATGGGTTTCAGTCCACTGCTCACTGAATTTTGATTCCTCTATTTTTTACTATATTTTTCCTGCTTCTGGTTTTGAAATATCATTTTCTTCCAACATCATAGATATGTTCTGCTGAAATTACCTTAATGCAAATATTTTCTAGATTGTACAGCTCTTTGTAAAAATTTTTTCTATATCGTTCTTTCCTTTATGTCATAGTAATTTCTGTAAAGCTTAACAGATGGCTCTGTTACATTTAATCTGCTTGGCTACTGTGTATTTTCAAAAAGACCTTAATCTCTCTTTATATTTTGTTTTAAAATTAACTGTCATTTTTTTCAAGTCTTTCTGTCATAATGTTTCTAACGGGCATGTGTTACTGTCTGCGCCCGATAGGCAGCACATCTCATATTCCTTTTGTGGCAGTAATGTAACCCACTAGACCGATCAGTCTGATGTTGTTCCCAGCTGGGCACTTGTGGCAAAAGCTAGAATATTTTATTTTACATTTGACTTTAGCATAGCTACACGAAATTCTGACTATTGCTTTTTAGCAATGTAATTTTACATAAGAAACCTTTGAGCGTCATGAAAATTGTCATCTTGGTTAATGTGTTTTTTTGTCATACACGACTTTTTATGTATTATTTATAGGATTTAGCAACATTTCATTCTGGTGAAGACACCGCTAGTAGGTGTCAAAACTTAGGTCAATTTACCTACCACTTACGAGCAACCGGTTGGCTGTTTAATCCTAAATTGAAATTAAGTTTGTGTTAATCTAAATACTTTACTGAAAAGGGGAAAACTACCTCTCTAATTTGAAAGTGGTCTTTCCTCCTGAATTTACCTATTAGCTCCTAAGATTTTCCCTGTAGCAAGATGTATTAAATTTTATAATTGCAATAACATTTGATTGCCATTATTTCTGACAAAAGTAATTAGCTCTTTGCAACCAGGACAACAAACTGAATGATCTGAATACTACAGGTTGAAATGTAACAATATTATGAAAAGGAAAGTTGCTGCTCACCATATTGCAGAAATGCTGAGTCACAGGTAGACACAACAAAAAGACTGTCACAAATAAAGCTTTCGGCCAGTAAGGCCTTTGTCAAAAATAGATGACAAGCTTTATTTGTGACAGTCTTTTTGTTGTGCCCATCTGTGACCCAGCATCTCCACTATATGGTGACTAGCAATTACTTTTTTTCATAATATTGTTGATCTGAATAATAAAGTTTTGTTTCTACAATTTTGATAATTCGATAATTTACACAATATATGCTTAATGTAGGAACTTTTACATTGGAATTTTGGAAAGAACACTGTGAAAAATTTATACAGACCTTGATACATGAAGTAGGAGTGCGTGCAAGGCACTATAGTGGGAGTGAACCTGCTTTGTCATGCCATACATAAAGCCTGGTATCCACTCCTGTAGGCTCAAAAAACTCGTCTGGCCACTGCTCCCAATCCTTAATCAATTAGACTACTTGTTGTAATTTAGAGTGCTCATTCTTGGCCACTTCTGAAGTTTCCAGAAGTTGCAAGCTTGTGAGCAGTTGCACACTTTCTTGCCAAAACAGGCATGGAAGCAGCAACACTGTTGCTGCACCATCTTGTTGATGCACATAGTGTTAACATCCACTATGGACATGGTCTCCCCAGCTGACTGCAGGCCAGTGTATCCTAGTCAGTTGCTGTTAAGAATGTTCATGAGTGCTCAGGGCTCAGAGTCCTTGTGCATTTCTTGAGAAACCCATCTTAGCATTAAATTTGTGTAGGAAATGTTACAGTGTTGTTTTTCTGCTCCCTGTCATTGTTCTAGGATTGCATAAAGCCTATCAGCTAAACTTGAATTAGTGTCCTTTGAATCATGTTCCCTCAAAGTGAAGGCACAATGAATTAGTGCAGATAGTCTGAGTAACCAATCCACGAGGATCTCCTCAGCACGGATCTATGGAGTGAAGAACTAATCTAATCTAAAATCTAACCTACCAGATTGACCAAAGAGTGTTGTCCAACATGATGCTTAGAGAGACAGATTCTGGTATGTGCAGCCATGTTGCAAATGTGTCTTGCTATGAATTCTTTTCCCATAAATAACCTGATGCAGCTGTTGTTCAGGCGTGTTGCTGAGTCATTGAAGTAGCATAGATTTTGTGGTGTTTTACAGGAGCATAGTTTGAAATGTTACTCAATAAGGCCATGATTTTGGGTATGTCTTCCATGATGCAATTTGAAACCACGATGCAGTGTGTTCTGGTAGAAATGTCAATAATTTAGGTATGGCACCATGTAGTAATGAAATTATATTGAAGTCCAGAGTGTACCGTGACAACGTGTTCAGTCCAAGCTCATGTCACTTTTGTGGCACAGAAGCAAAATATGAACACATCTCATGAGGTCCATCTAGGTGAACCACATATTTTGTACTGAACGGTTTTGACTTGAATGGACCTGATGCAGAAGACTGTTCATTGCATTGTCCTGCACTTGTTGTTTGAACTGAATGCTGGTGATAAGTAGTACTAGGTTCTTTAAGTGTGACATCGCTGAGTAGGTCCATTTGGTGCAAATGTTCTTCATGTCTCTGTCCACCATTTGCATTGTTAATGAAATGATACCTCTCTCTCTCTCTCTCTCTCTCTCTCCAACAACCCTGTGCATGTTTATACTTTTGAATTATATCACAAAAGATAAGTAGGTTTCCCAATCCAAATGATGAGACTTGACATAAGAATTAAGTATCCTCACAATGGTTACATGAACCTGCTCATCCTAACACTTGACTGGGGGCGAAGTGGACTAGTTCTTAAACTAATCCTAACACGTCCACTCCAATAAACCAAATGGTACCACCATTTCTGGAAATCTCTGCAACAGTACTCAGTTTCAACTTAAATCTGCATATTGCACACACTGCACAATTCTTGAAGCACTGATCAACATCACTTTTTCTTCCTTTCCACCAGTACTCCTCTGCTACCCTCAAATTCATTGGTCTGCACCCTCCATAGTCAGACAAAACACAAACTTGCATATCTATAAGCACCTCTTCCCTTAACTTTGCTGGTATTACCACTCATGGACCCAAACTAGTCACCTTATATTACATATGCTGAACTGCTACTGCTTACCGTATTGCTTATATTCTCAGTCAGTGCTGCTTGCCACTCAGCAAGGTCTTGACTTTGTGCTTGTATCACTGCTGTCTTCCTGCTTACTGGGTCTGCAGTTCTGTGTTTCTTCCTCAGTTTGTGGATTGCTTCATACTCACATTCACTGAGTTTTAATGTCCGTCTCATCAGTCTACTGGATGGTTCATCAATCCTAGTAACCACTTCAAAGCAGCATGGTCAGCCACTACTTTAAATTTCTTCCATAAAGGTAATACTGGAAGTATGTTACTCTGACCACCTGGGTAAGCATCTACCTCTCTGTAGTAGAATAATTTCTCTCAGCTCCAGTCAGTTGTCTCAGTGTGGTCCGATACATTGCATGGTACCATAAGCTCCTTCCAAAAATCTGGGGACATCAACAGTGGGCTTAATGTCAACGCTTCTTTTAACTCAACAAATGTTCTCTGACACTCCTCAGACTACACAAATTTGATACCTTTTATGAGCAATTGCATAAGCTGTCATGCTATGCTAGTGAACCCGCCCACAAATTTCCTATAATAATTTGCAAGGCCCAGAAAATACTGTAATTCTTTGCTTGCCCCTCATGTTGGAAAATCTCGCACCACCTGTACCAATCTTGGGTCAGTCCTCACACCATACTTACTAATTACATGTCCCAAGTAATTTACTTCTTCGAACACAAGATGACACTTTACAGTGTTTAAAATTTGAAAGTACAGCCTGTACCTGCAATCTCCTGGATACTTCTCTGTCGCTGCCTATGTTCTGTGTGTGTGTGTGTGTTTGTGTGTGTGAGGGGGGGGGGGGGGGGGCAATTATATCGTCCAGATACACTGAACATTGATGAGGCTTTAATCCATTCAACACTCCATCTAATAAATTCTGAAATGTTGCTAGTGCATTTTTCAAACCAAACGGCACCCTTCTACACAGCTAATGTCTCCAAGAGACTGAAAATGCCATCTCTGATCTGTTCTCTGGAATCATCTCCAACTGATGGTACCCTCTCCTCAAATTCTTCATCAAGAAAAGCTGGCACTGCCCAAGATTATCAATTGTTTCTGTGATATTTGGAATGGGGTAATCATCTGTGGTCTTATTGTTCAAATGGCAATAAACACAGCAAAATTGATACTTCCTACAACTGTCCATAGGCTTTACCTGTACTATTAAAATTCCTGCCCCCCATGGGCTACTACTCTCTTCTGTTGTTGTGCCATTCACAATTTATGATTGATAAATTCTTCTAAAATCAGCTGCAGGGACCATGGTTTTCTGTGCAGCTTCTGGTATACTGGTGCTTTGTTCCCTGTATGAATCCTGTGTTGGGTCACAAGCACTGCAGGCAATCACGCCTATGGAAAGAACAAATCTTGAAATCCTAACAACAGTTCTTTCATATGCACTCTCTTCAATCCACTCAGATGCTTAACCTTCTCATGCAGTGGTGCAGTCTTATTGACATCCTGTGCCTGTTCATAGTTTACATCTTCTGTGCAGCAGTCTTCATATTCCGGAATTTCTAATGTTGCTACTAATATTCCCTTCAACAACTTAACCTTCTCAGTGCCAAAATTATCCAGCATTGATCAGCACATCCTTGCCTCCATCCTTCTTCTGCACATGTACACCACTTTGTCTCACTAGACAACATGCTGCATCCAATACACCACTACCCTCCAGCATTTCCACTATACACTACATACTGACTGATAAGTTAGGCTCTACTCTCACCAACGGCAACTTCCTGGTGCCACTCAACACACAGTCATGTGAATTGAGCCTTCAAATCAATGCTCACAGTTTGACTGGATTGTATACTATGACAGATGCTCCTCATGACAGATCAACATTGACAATAGCCTCCCCTGAGTTTTCCACTGAGTTTCACCACACACCATTCAGTGTCGATTACGGCATGATGCTGATGCAGAAAGTCTAAATCTGGGATCATGCCGTCGCCCTCGCTTACATGAGACACTACTTCAAAATACTGCTTAAAATTGGTTGTTTCCAATTGAGAATTCATCATTACTGAACCCCAGTGGCCATATATTGTTATCCCCTACCCCACGCAAGCCATAAAGTGGTGGGTCCTATTGCCTACTACCCACTAAATCTTTGGGCTACTGACACATGCGCCCCTGTGTTCAAAAGAAACTTATACCTTTTCCACCAGCAGTACATACTATGACACACTCTGCCTCTGCATTAGTATTTTTAGCATTGTTTTTATTGAAATGCCTCTCAGTGGTTCTGAGGTCCCCTTTCAAGTTCGATGGGTGCTTAGTGCCACTTGGACCACCACTATTCTTCTGTGGCTGGCAGCAATGCCTCTGCACATGCCCCGTACACTCACAATTAAAACATTTTACATTTGCTGGAAATACATTTTGCCCATTTCTTACTTCTGTTGTAACATTAGTTTCTTCAAATTCCATTGTTAGACTCACTGTTGTATGGAGATCCTTTGGTGCATCAGTGTGCACCCTCCTAGACATTTCCACTGCTAAACTCAGAAAGACATCAAGTGCCATTTGCTTGGTTTCCTTATTCACCTCATCATTCTCCACTAATTTGTATGGATGCACATTAATTTCACTAATTCTGTCTGAAAAATCCCCTAAGGCTTCATTAGAACCCTAGCAATCACACTTAACTGCTCATGGAAAAATTATGCACCCTTCTGCTTCTTATACCTTTGAAATAATCCTTGTTTCAAATGCTTGAAAGTCTCCACCTTGTTTAGCACCTCTGTACATTGTGCAAAGGACTTCACTTCCCCTGAAAGGTGCAGTCTTGCTATTTGCAACACCTATTTGACCAACCAACTCCCTAGCTCAGCAGATGACAGGAGAACCTCTACAAATTGTAACAGATTCTCAGATGACCTACTGGAAAAAGGAGTAATAAGGTGGAGAAAGGAGTAATAAGGTTTGGAACACTTGGGTCTGTTTCTAGACTCTGTGACTTTAATAATCACGTCACCATACTGTGCTTAATGACAAGCGGTAGCTAATGCAATGCTCCACAGAAGTCTGTCAGAAAATCTTTCAAGTTTTATTTAAGATTAGTTAGTGATGCTACAGTGCTCACAAGAAAGGCTTAACATACAATATTTCAAAATGTTCCTTTTTCCATCTTTCTGTTGTTTACCTCTGGTATTTTCTCAGTACAGATGGATTGTGACCCATGAAACAGTATCTCATGATAATATGCAAAATACCAATCCTCAAGTCAGTAAAAGACCTGCAAGTGTTTCTAGGCAAGGTTAACTATTTATCATGTAGGTGGCTTCTATTGTATTCCTGTTGAATAGCTCCATTCACATCTTGAAATTATGCCTTCAGTCTGTCTCCTGTTTAATGATGTACCAACCACATTTACCAGCAATTCAGGCTACATGCTTCATGTGAAGTAAAGCAAAGGCTAACTGCAACCAATAAAGTTTATTTTGCCTTAACAAAGCTTCTTTCTTCAAGACTTCTGACTAGGACCACAAAACTAACTATTTATAAACTACTTATAAAACACTGGCTCTTGTGCAAAAAGTGTGCAGTATACTGCTGCATCCATCCAGTTTCAATAAGCTACCACTCAAAATTCAAAAATCGTAGCAGTAATCCACTCACTTTCAAATCAAAACTGAAGAGTTTCCTAATGGATACTAACAAAGAGATAGAGGGGCCGGCCAGTACTTACCTCAGCTCAGTACAGCCATAGATACACATAAAACAGAACCGAAAATTTACGTTCCTAGCTTTCGAAACAAATGTTCCTTCATCGGGGAGGATAGAGGGGAAAGAAAGGGAAGAAGGGAAAGGAGATTCAGTTATTCACAACCCAGGTTATGAAGCAACAGGGAAAGGAAAATAGGGAGGGTAGCAAGGATGGAGGCATGGTTGTCAGAGGGAAGCCAAAGATATTCTACTGTAAGTACTGTGCCAGCTTCAAACCAACGAGGATGCATACAGAGGTAAAGAGGTATATAGTATAAAGATAAACACAACTATGTAGGATGAAAAGATGCGTGAATGGCTAAAGAGGAAAGGGAAAGAGGAGAAGACTGAAGAGTAAATGGAAGTGAGGTTGTTTAACGTAGGTTCAGTCCAGGGGGATGGCGGGATGAAAGGATGTGTTGGAGTGCAAGTTCCCATCTCCGCAGTTCAGAGGGACTGGTCTTGGGTGGGAGAAACCAAATGGCACATACGGTGTAGCAGGTTCCTAGGTCCCTGGAATTATGCTGGAGGGCATGCTCCGCTACTGGGTATTGGGCATCTCCTAGGTGGACAGTTCGTCTGTGTCCGTTCTTGCGCTCAGCCAGTTTAGTTGTTGTCATGCCGATGTAAAAGGCTGTGCAGTGCAGGCATGTCAGTTGATAAATGACATGTGTAGTTTCACATGTGGCCCTGCCTTGAATTGTGTATGTTTTACCAGTAGCGGGGCTGGAGTAGGTGGTTCGACCCCACTGCAAAACCTGCCCCATGCATCCCCCACAACCACCTACTCCAGCCCCGCTACTGGTAAAACATACACAATTCAAGGCAGGGCCTCATGTGAAACTACACATGTCATTTATCAACTGACATGCCTGCACTGCACAGCCTTTTACATCGGCATGACAACAACTAAACTGGCTGAGCGCATGAGCCGACACAGACGAACTGTCCGCCTAGGAGATGCCCAATACCCAGTAGCGGAGCATGCCCTCCAGCATAATTCTAGGGACCTAGGAACCTGCTACACCGTATGTGCCATTTGGCTTCTCCCACCCAACACCAGTCCCTCTGAACTGCGGAGATGGGAACTTGCACTCCAACACATCCTTTCATCCCGCCATCCCCCTGGACCGAACCTACGTTAAACAACCTCACTTCCATTTACTCTTCAGTCTTCTCCTCTTTCCCTTTCCTCTTTAGCCATTCACGCATCTTTTCATCCTACATAGTTGTGTTCATCTGTATACTGTATACCTCTTTACTTCTGTATGCATCCTCTTTGGTTTGAAGCTGGCACAGTACTTACAGTAGAATATCTTTGGCTTCCCTCTGACAACCATGCCTCCATCCTTGCTACCCTCCCTATTTTCCTTTCCCTGTTGCTTCGTAACCTGGGTTGTGAGTAACTGAATCTCCTTTCCCTTCTTCCCTTTCTTTCCCCTCTCTCCTCCCCGATGAAGGAACATTTGTTCCGAAAGCTAGGAACGTAAATTTTCGGTTCTGTTTTATGTGTATCTATCGGCTGTACTGAGCTGAGGTAAGTACTGGCCAGCCCCTCTATCTCTTTGTTAGTATTTGTTTCACATCTTTATATGAGATTTTCCATTAATCATTTTGAGTTTCCTAATGGGTCACTCCTTCTATTCTGTTGAGAAGTTCCTTGAAAAATTAAGCTGATTCTTATTGTACTGTTGATTGTGTTTACTTAAACTTATGGACTGACTTTTTTCGGGTGCATGAACATTTATTTTTATCTGTTATTACTTTTATGTTGTAATTTCATGTACTGACAAGTTCCAGGACCTTGGAGTTTTGCTCCTCAATTTGGTCCTACAGTGCTTACATATGCCTCTGAATCTCTACATGCATTCAAGAGAAGAATACTGAGGACAATCATCAGCCCAATTTGCAAAAAGGAAGACTGAGGAGGACACACAATCATGAATTGTATGCCATCTTCGTATATGGCGTACAATTCATGGTTGTATGTCCAGCCTGTTATAAGAAGTGTGAAGTCATCTAGGCCGAGGTGGGCTGGACATGAGGCATGGATGAATGATACAGAAATACCAAAACAAGATATTACAAAGAAATCCAGGTGGACAGAGAGAAAGTGGTTGAACAAAAACTAGATGGGAGGACACAGTCATAAAAGATCTTCAGAAGATGGGCACAGGCACAGGAAATTGCTAGCAAGGGACCTAAATAAATGGAAGGAGATATTTGAAGAGTTGATTTTCTTAACAGCAAAGGTCTCAGTCACAATGAGGCAACCTAATTAATAACCAAAAGAATCTGCAGATAGAAAGAAAATCAGAACAACAAATATTGGGTGATCACTGCATAATGCAGTAGCTTGAAAAGAATAAACACAAATTAGCACACTATTGATGTTTTGTGTTCAACATTGGCTGTGCGTCTGAATTCTGTGCATGAGACCTAACTGGAAACAACAACCAGCATGGGCTGTACACTGACAACAGCTTCTATAACACACACAAAACCAACATTGATATACTATGCACTTTAAATATATCACCACAACGGTGAAATACAGGATCATCAAAGTAGAAAACAAATGGAGATAAGATTCAGCTCAAAGTTTCTTAAATCCAGCATTGCATAATAAACTGCAGCTACAGTTGATGTTAAGTGTGCCATTAAGACAACTTGAATCAAATTAACTTCATAAAAGGTAATCTGTAGAGCCACTCAGGACTTCAATCTTGTAAAGAATAAACTACTAAAAATACCACCCTTTTATGGCACAAGATATTCAACAAGTTACAACTGTCCACAGGCAGAAAGTGGTACAGCAAACTCCAAAATGAGTTGGAAGTTAACATATAGCATGCACGCGAGGACAAACTGTGAAAGTAGAAATTCACTCAAATATGACATAAATTTACCAAGTATCGGCCACAACTGACAGCAAAATAAACCAGGGCACAAGTCAGTTAATTCCACTCATGATCAACAGTGATGTGTGTTCAACACTTAAGCAATTTAGAAGAACAGCCCTCGAACAGAGTGGCCACATTGAGCAATCATGGTTTGGAAACAATCCACCAGACAAATAGCTCACCATTTGAAAATTAATCCATGAAGCTGCCGTAGATGTGCAAGCCAGGCCAAACGCCAGGGGTCTCATCACAGTGCAAAGGTGGAACAACTCTTGAACAGAGCCTATGTTTATTGGTCACTGCAGCCACACTCCAGTTCTGCTCACCAACAACCACAGTCACCGCAGTGACAACACCAGTGCAGCACAGCAGCACATCATGCACCAAGTGACCCTCTTTGCAGACTTGCTCCACAAGAGAAAACTCCATGAAAGCAAGAGCATCGCAGGAGGTCATGGCAGAACTTCCCTTCCTTCCCCCTCGCCCCCTTAATGTGGAACTTGAGAGGAGTGATTTTCATTCATAACCCCCCCCCCCCCCCCCCCCCCCCCCCCACACACACCCTATATGCATGATCTGCACAAGCTACTTTAATTTGGCTCTGAGATGTGCCCTCATTTGTTTCCCTCATTTTTGATTCCTGAGTAGGAAGTTCATGGGTGATAGCCTTCTTACAACCACATGTGGTCCCACAAACCTTGGCAATAATTTCTCAGTAATGCCTTAGCTCCGTTGAGCTTGCCTGTCGAAGTTCTTCAAAAACACTCTGTCTCCCCCCTTCGGTCCTACTGCCCACCTGCCTCTATTATATCTGCATCTACATCTACATACATACTCTGCAATCCACCATACGGTGTGCAGCAGAGGGTACTTCGTACCACAACTAGCATCTTCTCTCCCTGTTCCACTCCCAAACAGAAAGAGGGAAAAATGACTGCCTATATGCCTCTGTACGAGCCCTAATCTCTCTTATCTTATCTTTGTGGTCTTTCTACAAAATATAAGGTGGCGGCAGTAAAACTGTACTGCAGTCAGCCTCAAATGCTGGTTCTCTAAATTTCCTCAGTAGCGATTCACAAAAAGAACGCCTCCTTTCCTCCAGAGACTCCCACCCGAGTTCCTGAAGCATTTCCATAACACTCGCATGATGATCAAACCTACCAGTAACAAATCTAGCAGCCCACCTCTGAATTACTTCTATGTCCTCCCTCAATCTGACCTGATAGGGATCCCAAATGCTTGAGCAGTACTCAAGAATAGGTCGTATTAGTGTTTTATAAGCAATCTCCTTTACAGATAAACCACATCTTCCCAAAATTCTATCCATGAACCGAAGATGACTATCCGCCTTCCCCACAACTTCCATTACATGCTTGTCCCACTTCATGTCACTCTGCAATGTTACACCCAAATATTTAATCGACGTGACTGTGTCAAGCGCTACACTACTAATGGAGTATTCAAACATTACAGGATTCTTTTTCCTATTCATCTGCATTAATTTACATTTATCTATTTTTAGAGTTAGCTGCCATTCTTTACACCAATCACAAATCCTGTCCAAGTCAACTTGTATCCTCCTACAGTCACTCAATGACGACACCTTCCTGTACACCACAGCATCATCAGCAAACAGCCACACATTGATATTCACCCTATCCAAAAGATCATTTCTGTAGATAGAAAACAACAGCGGACCTACCACACTTCCCTGGGGCACTCCAGATGATACCCTCACCTCCGATGAACATTCACCATCAACATACTGGGTTCTATTACTTAAGAAGTCTTTGAGCCACTCACATATTTGGGAACCAATCCCATATGCTCGTACCTTAGTTAGGAGTCTGCAGTGGGGCACAGAGTCAAATGCTTTCCGGATGTCAAGGAATATGGCATCCATCTGATACCTTTCATCCATGGTTCACAAGATATCATGTGAAAAAAGGGCGAGTTGTGTTTTGCAGGAGCAATGCTTTCTAAAGCCGTGCTGATGCAGGGACAGCAACTTCTCTGTCTCAAGGAAATTCATTATATTCGAACTGAGAATATGTTCGAGAATCCTGCAACAAACCGATGTTAAGGATATTGGTCTGTATTTTTGAGGATCCGTCCTTCTAGCCTTCTTATATACAGGCGTCACCTGCGCTTTTTTCCAGTCGCTCAGGACTTTACATTGGGCGAGAGATTCACGACAAATGCAAGCTAAGTAAGGAGCCAATGCAGTAGAGTACTCTCTGTAAAACCGAATTGGAATCCCATCAGAACCTGGCGATTTATTTATTTTCAACCCATTCAGCTGCTGCACAACCCCAGGGATGTCTATCACTATGTCCTCCATACGGGAATCTGTACGAGACTCAAATGGCAGTATGTTTGTACGATCCTCCTGCGTGAAAGATTTCTCAAATGCTAAATTTAAAATTTCAGCTTTCGTTTTGCTGTCTTCCATTGCCAGGCCAGACTGATCAGTGAGTGACTGGATGGAAGCCTTTGACCCACTTACCGATTTTACGTAAGACCAGAATTTCCTTGGGTTTTCAGCAAGATCTTTTGCCATGGTATGATGGTGGTAGTGGTTGTATGCTTCGCGCATCACTCTTTTTACAGCAGCACGAATCTCTAACTTTTGCCTGTCCTCATTCTCCCGATCTTTCTTGTACCGCGAGTGCAACTGTCGTTGCTTCCTGAGAATTCTCCGAATTGCGCTGTTAAACCACAGTGGGTCTTTTTCATCTGTAACCCACTTTTTCGGCACATACTTGTCCAATGTGTGATTTACAATGTGTATAAAATTTGCCCATAATTCTTCGACATCCATCATACCAGAAGTAAATGAAATCGATTTGTCATAATGACAACATCATGATCACTAATCCCTATGTCAACACTGACACTGTCGATGAGGTCTGGTCTGTTCATGGCTACCAGATCTAAAATATTTCCATTATGCGTTGGCTGTCGATTTAGCCACTCAAGACAGTTTTCAGATAATGTGTTCAAAAGTAATTCACATGACGGCTTGTCTGTACCACCTGTAATGAATCCATAGACATCCCAGTTTATAATAGGTAGGTTGAAGTCGCCTCCGACTAATATAGCATTATCCGAGTACTTCTGCGATACAGAATGTAGACTCCCTTTGAATGATTCTAGAACTGTCACGGTGGAACCTGGTGGCCAGTAATAACCCCCAACAATTAACTTAATTTCTCCTAGCCCTGTTAAACGTGTCCAGATAACTTCACAATCACACTCTACTTCGAACTCAGTAGACACAATATTTTTGTCAACTGCAATGAAGACACCACCTCCTACAGTGTCTAATGTGTCTTTCTGATACATGTTCCAACCCTCACTAAATATTTCAGAACATCCTATCTCAAGGTTCAGCCAGGTCTCAGTCCCGAGAATAATTTGCGTGCCACACGCTTTCTGGAGGACAGTAAATTCAGGAACTTTATTCTGAACACACTGAAGATTTACTGCTAATATCTTGATAGCTGAAGTGTCTTTACACTGAGCGCATCCTGATTTCCCTGCCTGCACGTCGACTGGTGAGTGTTTATCAGGACACCTCGCACTACTGTCTAGCCTAAAAAAAAAAAACCATGTGCACGCCACAAGTACTCTGCTACCCGAGTAGCCACTTCCTTTGTGTAGTGCACCTCTGACCTATCTAGGGGCGTCCTACAATTTCCCACCCAATAGCACAAGTCCAGAAATCTGCAGTCAAGACTGTCACAGAGTCGACGAAGCCTCTGGTTGAGACCCTCCACTTGGCTCCAAACCAAAGGACCTCGATCCACTCTGGGGACAATGCTGCAAATAGAGAGCTCTGCTTGCACCCCGCGTGTGAGGCCAGTGGTCTTCACCATATCTTTCTTTCTCCCAGCAATGTGCTATCCTGATGTTATTCTCAGGTGCCTCCCATGACCATTTGATATTATCAGGACTAAACTGCTCCAGTAACAGATCACTGAGCAGCCACATATTAGCCAAAGGTGAATTCCAGCTGAAGAAAAACATCAATCTGACAGGAGTTGTCCCATGTGCCTCATGATTGGTGATGTTGAATGTGAAGGCCAACCAATTGAGGAATAAATTATCTCTCTTCTGCAAGCCCCGAGTGATATGCCTTCTTAAGACTGTGACTAATTCTCTCAGTTAAGGAGGATTGTGGGTAATAGGGTGTTGTCATCACACATTTTATGCACTGATCAAAACAGAACTTCTGAAATTTTCTAGAGGTGAAAGCCGGAGCATTGTCTCTCACAAATGCCTTGGGTGGCCCAAAACTGGCACACATTATTTCCAAATGCTGGATATTTATGGTACTGAGATTTGGAATGAGCCACACAAATCTGGTAAGAGCATCTACAAAACAAATATGAAACAGTTCCCCCTTTGAGTGTGAGGCAACAGTCACAGGTAATCAATGTATAATTTCTCCATAGGTTGAAATTCTCTAGTGAACTGCAAGAACCCTCACGGAGGCCCAGTATCTGGCTTGGCAGCTTTACACAGCTCACACTTGGCAACCATCTTATGTCTGTATCCTTGTCCATGTGTCTATCAATTGCACTCTGATTTTAAGGTGAGTTTTATTAAAACCCTGAGGCCCTCCATGTAAGGGCTGACAAAAATAGTTAAACATGCCAGAAATTAAGCTCTTGGGCACATATAGTTTCGCCCTTTTTTATCTCCAGGTGCCCGATAGCACAAGAAACCTTTCTGCAAGGAACATCCGGGCACAGCTCCACTGGTGTCTAGTTTGGTCTGGACAGACTGTAATTCTGGGTCCTGCCATTGTTC
Source organism: Schistocerca cancellata (assembly GCF_023864275.1). Lineage (NCBI taxonomy): Eukaryota > Metazoa > Arthropoda > Insecta > Orthoptera > Acrididae > Schistocerca > Schistocerca cancellata. Next base: position 911,038,903 of record NC_064627.1, on the reverse strand, counting down.
TGCTTTAAGATTAATAAATGAGAAAAGCATTTTGGTTAAGACCTCTATGACATGACCTACTTCCACCTGGTGCTCCATGCTCCATTACTCCTCAGACTTGTGGAACATCTGACTCAGTGCACCAGCAATTTGATTCTGCCCCCCTCTTATATGACAAACTTCAAATGAAAGGCCAATATTCTAAACACTCATCATGCTATCCATACTGTTTAGTGGGGGAGAGCCAGTACCCCACTTAGGGCCCAGTTATCTGTCTCAAGATAAAACTTTTCCAGTGTGAACAAGGCGACTAATGCTTCGAGCTCATATACCAAATATTTAGATTCGGTTGCTGACAAAGCACATGAGGCATATGGTAGAGGACATTCTGGCGAATGTATCTTGCCAATAGTCCCATGCCACAATATTTTGCACTTTGGTATGCTTCTAGCGCCAAGCAGTTTGTGCGTATAGAATGCACTAGCCGGCCGCCACGTTTCCATTGTACAGGCTGTGGCTGTGTCAGTAGAAACGCACAGGGTGCGCGGCCAGCAGTGGCACTGCCGTCTGAGTCCGCGGGAATCAGCCATGTGAGCCAGACGCAGTTGCTGCCGCCCACCACCAACGCATCTGCTGCTGCCTGAGGGTCCAGTAGCTGCCTGCTGCTGCGCCAGGGCCTGTAACCGCGTGCTGACCAAACCACCGTCACCCTCTGGCAACGTATCTGCCACCGCCAGAGAGTCCAGTAGCCACCCGCGCGTATCTATGATGGCCACCGATGATTCTGCTCACCGCCGCTCCACTACGCCATTGCTGTCACCAACACATTGCACTGACTCAACCTTCATGTAAGTCACAGCGTCACTTCAATCTTTAACATCACGAGCCATCCACCACTGGATTAGGTTATTTTGTGATCTCTCTTTTTGTAACATTCACTTTTGGGTCACTAGCGTCCCCTGATTTTGTAGGCATGCCGATGGGAACTCGAGTAATGGAATGGGATACTCCCAAAGAGGCAGCTGCCTCGCAAGACCTGCTCGAAGCTATTAATACTAGAATGAACCAATTGTTCATCCAAAATCAAGAGTTAATTGAGCAAAACCGTGTCTTGAAACAGATGCTGGAAGCCAGTGTGCGAACTTCTGTGCCTGTGGCTAGCTCCGTACCTGTAACAAATGTACAGTGATGACTAATACTAATTCTGTCACTAATGCAACTGCCACAATCTCAGCTAACATGGCAACTGTAAGTAATTGTACTGCAGCTTCTTTCATTTCCACCTTTTCTGGAAAGTCCCATGAAAATGTGGTTATGTTCATACAGAATATTCTTGATGTGGGTAATACTTGTGCTTGGCTGGATGATCTATTGGTCAACATAGCCAGATTGAAGTTGACAGGGGAAGCAAGAATGTTTACAGAGACAGTGAAGCAGAGCCTGTTACACCAGTAGCCCCAGTCAGGAAGGCAAGAAAGAAAGTAGAAAACTGCCTAGCGTGCAACCTAGGTATGCTCTAAGGTCAAAACATCACTATGGGTTATGGGCCAGGGACTGGGTCCTGCACGCCATGTACTCAATTTGAAAAGTCTTTAGTGAAGTAAGAGAATTAATTTAAGGGAAACCGCCATCATTAGTATGTATTCATTTAAGTTGTGCATGTTATTTGTAAGTACTCATAAGTGTTGGCAACCATCTGTAATAGAATTTAGGATGTCACATGTTAATGAAAGGGATTGGAGTTTTTGTAATCATTCTGTCTTACATCATTTAATGTCTCTAGTAACGTTGTTGTAGCAGTAGAAAACTGGAAACACAAACACTCATCAGTAATGGAGTTAAGGAGAAAAGTTGTCCTTATCATTGGAACACGCAGCGTTAAGAATTAGTTAAATTTTTATATGTCTAATAGAATGACACTTCACCTGTTGATTTAATGAATGATGAACAGAAACAGCTGTTAAAACTTTACCATAAAAACATATTAGTAACACATATTCGTAACTGCCATTGGCATAGAATCAGTGACAACATGATGCCCTCTACCTACCGTTTGAAATACACTATGCTACATGTATGTTTAGGCTAAATGTTCACACACCGATAATAACATTGTTACAAGGCTAGAGAGACAGTAGTTTTGGTTAATAAGAATACATACGTCTAAGCTAACCAGCCAATATGTTACTTTGAAAGTAAAAGGAGCCCTCCCTAAGTGATATTTTTCTTAATATGCCGCCGGAGAAACAACAAGGTAAGTTTTCATGATACTACGTGTTTCTGAATACCAAACGCGTGATGAAATATTATTTCTCGTACACAAATGCATACTCAGCAAACAAAATACATCGCCAACTACCCTTCAGCTTAGTGCATGAACAATGGCAGCTTTCTGCCAAAGAGGAAATATCAAATGAAAAGAGAAAGTCGCGTGGTTAACGCCAGGCAAAACTGCCGCCCACAGTTTGTTTACAAATTGCAAGCCACCCCTGCCTGTCGTCCAGTGACGCGACAACTCTCACTCCCACTCCCCTCCCTCCTCCCCGCAGGCCTCTCCGCCAAGTGAGCGACCATTAGAGTTCCAACCCCCCCCCCCCCCCCAATTTTTGCCCCGCTGCCTTGTGACACGTACCCAGCTCCCACCGCTGACGCAAGCAGTGTCTGCAAATCTCCCCACCACCCTGTCTTAGCTGCTCGGACCAACCTCTCACCTCTCATCTTCCTCCTGCACAGAGACACTCCAGCCCCCACCCCCTCACTCCCCCTCTTCTTCCCCGTGGACCAAATGTCTCTGCTGCATGGATAAGTTCTCACACTACGCTTTCATACATTCGTACTGTTGCAGCGTAACCAGCAAATCCAAGAAGACAGTTATGAAAATAAATCCACCAGCCTAATATTGCCCTACAGATTGTACTAGATTTACCCAAGGATAGAAATCTATTCATGTCATCTATTTGAATTCTCAGTAAAGAACAAGAAAGAGAAGAAAAAAGTTTTTTTTTTTGTAAACACTGCCTAATCCACCAAGATAGGAGGCGTTGGGATCTCAAATCGGTCTCCAACTACATTGTATTGCCCCCCTTGTGGTTAATAAACAGATCTACATGGCATCAAGGAAGTAGATCCTTGCCATGATATTTACTCTGTATGTGACTGCTGTGTGGGAAACATGTCAGCCAAAAGGATCGAGTTTGAAATGCCATCGTAAAATAAAGTAAAGTAGAGTAAAAACCGAGTTAATACCAATCCAGAATAACTGTTCTAACTGCAGACCCCACTGTCAGTCCCAGAAGTTATTAGCCCCAAGTTTCAAGTAAACGATATTTGAGAGAGCCAAGTCATCATCACAACTCATGAAGAAGTATAAAAGTTTATTAATTATGTACATTTTAGAAGAACCGAGTATCTAAGTGAATAAATGGATCATGATAGTTCCACGAACTTTAACGATTGAGTTATTTGAGTCACTTGAAAAGAAGATCCTTCATGAATAACTGTTGTGAACAACGTAAGCTAAGTCTGGGAGAAATAAAGTGTACACAGTGACCGAAGATTCCGTCGCCATTTCAAGTTTTCCAACACATTCTGGGTGTACCGGTAACGCTAACCATAGCACAATCATTTCGCCATCTTTAGTAATAAATTCTCCTGCAGTGCTCCAAAAAACGGTAGGCCTACCTACAAAAGATCAAATCGTGCACCATCTGAAAAAAAAAAGCCTGTTATTAAGCAAAATGTGGAACCTCTCCAGCCAAAACCGTCACTCGTAAATAGAAGCAAGGTAAATTCAACATTCAAGACGACAGTTAATTTAACTAACACCACAAATGCAGCAAGAAGAATAAACATATGTTTAATGGGTGATAGTCATCTTAGAGGCCTTGCACATGAAATAAAAAGCGTAAACAGTGAAGTAAATGCTTCAGGTTTTATTAAACCTGGCACTCATCTTGATCAAGTGCTTTCAACTGTAAACAATATCTCTCGAAAGACAATGAAGGAAGACTTCATTGTAATATGTGGTGGTGCAAATGACATCGCACACAACGATGGTTTGCATGCTGTTAATGCCCTAAAATCTGCTCTAAACCATCTAAATGACTCAAACGTCATTGTTCTCAATATTCCACACAGGTATGACTTGCCTCAATTCTCGTGTGTAAACAGGGCAGTAGCATATACAAACAGTCAATATGCAGAAATTTGCAACCGTTACGCAAATATACAAATGGATAACGTGCAACATTTTAGTAGAGATCTTTACACCACTCACTGCCTTCACCTCAATCGGCGTGGAAAAAGTCACTTAGCGTCCATTATTTGTGAAATTGTCGTAAATGCTAGGAACAATGTATACTCAAAACACACACATTCGAAGAATGAGTGCTCCACAACACGAGAAGACTGTAGGAATGGGTGTAGACAGACGACATTGGACAAATGGCTGCTGAAAACACGAGGTAAAGCTATGAAACTTCCTGGCAGATTAAAACTGTGTGCCCGACCGAGACTCGAACTCAGGACCTTTGCCTTTCGCGGGCAAGTGCTCTACCATCTGAGCTACCGAAGCACGACTCACGCCCAGTACTCACAGCTTTACTTCTGCCAGGCTGTGGCTAAGCCATGTCTCCACAATATCCTTTCTTTCAGGAGTGCTAGTTCTGCAAGGTTCGCAGGAGAGCTTCTGTAAAGTTTGGAAGGTAGGAGACGAGATACTGGCAGAAGTGAAGCTGTGAGTACCGGGCATGAGTCATGCTTCGTAGCTCAAATGGTAGAGCACTTGCCCGCGAAAGGCAAAGGTCCCGAGTTCGAGTCTCGGTCGGGCACACAGTTTTAATCTGCCAGGAAGTTTCATATCAGCGCACACTCCACTGCAGAGTGAAAATCTCATACCAGGTAAAGCTGATTCTTCCCAGGCTCCCAGTACACGGAAACAGACCAACTTGAATCAATGGATAGTGAAAAATACCAAACCCACTCTGTCAACTGATATTTCTTTTTTAGGGATAAATGTATAAGTGGTTCTGGTAGGGTGACACGTCCATCAAGCGTTCAACAATCCAAACTCACTTTCAAATTAATTCAGAACTTTCAAAGTCTTGGCAATAAGCACAATGAGTTGGATACCATTGCAGCAATTGCTAACTTTGATGTTTTAGTTATAAGTGAACACTGGTACACAGATGAGCTAATTAGTGTATGTAAGCCACTTTCCATGATCTTTTGCTCTGCCTTCAGTGGAAAAGAGAAACGTGGTGGTGGGGTAGCTATCTTTGCAGCCAATGGTAGTAATTAGAGTGTAATAGATGTAAGTGCTTTCAGCATTGAGGGTGTAATAGAACTAGCAGCAATGAATTACAAGTGGGGGAAAGAGAACTTAACTATTATAGGCCTATACAGACCTCCATCTGGTAGCCTAGATAGTTCCTTTGATGTTCTTAATGACCTGCTTGTTGACATTGACAGTAAACACTGCAATAAAAATGGCTGAGTTAACATAATACTAACTGGAGATATAAACATTGACTTGCTGTCCAGTGACTCTGTATCTAAAAAACTAATGCTAATACTAGCTCAATTTAACTTAGCATTTCTGATAAACGAGCCCACTAGAGGGGTCAATAGTGTAAAATCATGCATTGACAACATTATAACTAACATGTCCCACTTTACATGCAGTGCATCAGTTCTGAAGCTTGCCATTTCTGACCACCACGCAGTACAGGTATTGATAGAAGCTGAAAATCTTCATGTTAATAGAAAAGAGAAACAATATGTGACAAAAAGAATGACCAATGATGACATTGTTAAAGATTTCAACAGTTTGCTAAAAAGCCTACAATGGGGTGAAAAAAACAGCATTACTTTCAGTGAGCTTTCATTAGATTTTTATTATTGCTTCAATGTCTCATGTCCAGAAATGACCTTTACAGTAAATGACTGCAAAAAGATACAAAAAAATAACTGGATAAATCATGAAGTAAAAACAGAAAGAGAGAAACTTAGACTTTTCCAATATGCAATGACAAATAATAACAATAATAATAGAGTAAAGGTAGAATTTAAGAACTATCAGGATTACTATAAAGATCTTCTGCTAGAAACTAAAAGTAAATGTGTAGCCACAATGTTAAGGAACTCTACTAACACAGGTTTAGCTGTTTGGAAAGTAATAAATAGCTTTAGGGATTGTAAGGACAGATCAACAAGTTTTTTTACTATAAACCATAAAAGGGCATATCATGAAATGTCAATGTCAGATTGCAAATGTTTTTAATGAGCACTTTTCTTCTGTTGGAAAATCTGTCTATGACCATTTTAAGAATCTTCAGCATAGATATAGGGGCATTCCAATCAAACAAACCATATACTTGGCCCCAACCAATAACAAGGAAGTCAAAAACATAGTATTGTCATTAAAAAATACAAAATCAGCAGGCTATGATGAATTGTCTATCAGTACACTGAAAAGATGCATAGACAACATATCTGATGCCATGGCCACAGCAGTAAATGATGTAATTGCATCAGGTTGTTTCCCAGATAGTCTAAAGACAGCACGAGTAACCCCGATTCACAAGAAAGGTGATAAATCTAAAATTGAAAACTACCGCCCCATCTCAATCTTACCTGCATTTCCTAAGGTAGTTGAGAAAGTTATTTATACTAGACTAATGACATTCCTGAGTCAACACAATTTAATATTTGAAAATCAGAATGGCTTTATGAAAAACAAGTCAACATCAGTAGCAGCAGCACAATTAATAGACAAAATAATAACGGCCATAGAGAACAAGGAGTATGTAACTGGAGTGTTCCTTGGTCTAGAAAAAGCTTTTGATTGTGTCAACATCACAATATTACTTGACAAGCTGTGGAACCTGGGTATCAGAGGAACTGGCTATGAGCTAATAAAATCGTATATGAGCAATAGAAAACAATTTGTCTTGCTTAAAACAAACTGTGGGTCTTACAAATCTAAAATTATTGATATCAAATATGGAGTGCCTCAAGGTTCTGTCTTTGGACCCCTTCTTTTCTTTATTTAAGTTAATGATATACAGTATTGTTCTCCTAACTGTACAAAAATATTGTATGCAGATGACACATCAATAGTGTGTAAACACAAAGACTGTGAGAGTCTAGAGGTACAGTGCAACAGTGTAACTAATTAAATAGTCAAATATTTTAATGAAAGCCATCTAAATGTGCTTCAAACACTGCAATGATGGAATGTAACACAAGGAAACAAATAGAATTTGACATGAAAATATCCGTAGGAAATGACATTGTAAAACAGGAAAAATGGACAAAGTTCTTGGCAATTACAATCCAGGACAGCCGCAAATGGGACATGCATATTGATTCCTTAGCATGTAAGCTGTCGAAGAATGTGTTTGCTATAAATATGATTAGCAAATATTGTAAGGATATGTGTGTACTAAAAACTGCTTATCATGCCCTATTCTCATCAAACTTAAACTATGCTGTAGAAATATGGGGTGTAACAACTCAAGCCAACCTAAGTACATTATTAATACTACAGAAAAAAGTTATCAGAATTATTTGTGGTGCCAAACCTCGAGAATCATGTCGGAATCTGTTCCCAAAATTAGGTGTGCTTACCATTATAGGTGTATACATATTGAAAGTTATATTGCTTGTGAAAACAATAAATCCAAATTTCAACTGTGATCTGCACCAGTATGATACAAGGCAAAAGTTCAGATACCATGTAAATAGCCACAGAACAGCTTTATATGAAAAAAATGCACTTCATGCTGGGCTGATGCTAGCCAATGCCCTACCAAAAAGTCTCACAACCCTTCCTACTAACAAATTAAAAGATCAGCTAAAAAGAATTCTAATTGAAAACCCTTTTTATTCCCTAGACGAGTATTATATCTGTATGAAAAGTGCTTCATAAGTATGTCAAGCTCATAGTTTTAAGTAACCTACAACTAATATAATGTTGATAAAAACAATATTTGTAATATTGTGATTGTATACTACCAAATGTAAAATATATCAAAATGTAAAATTTATTAATACAAACAAATCTTTAGTTTGTAATTTATAAACTGATGTATTCAGAAGAATAGCCTGTATGATGTCCTGAAACTGTATTATTTCTAGGGATTGTATTTGATTATTCGATGTTGAATAAATATTATTATTATTATTATTATTATTATTATTATTATTATTATTATTATTTAGTGACCACTCTGAGGAACTTGATTCCGCACACAGCAAAGAAGGCTGCTCAGCCCCCACATACAAAGGCCCTATTCTACCCTCCACCACCGCCCTCCCCCCTATCGGGATCAGGTCCAGCCATATGTTTTGTATCCAGCACCAGGCAAAAGAAATGACTGCTGGGCAAGTCCACATCCCTGCACCCCTGAAGCGTCTGAGCCATGTCACCTAGTGCGGTATATGACGTTAGCAAAAGCAAGAAGTACCCGAAACATCTACACCTTATATGCAACCATTTTTACTTTCACTACTACTACTACTACTACTACTACTACTACTACTAAAATTAATTTTTAATCTGTTGCCACAGTATTATTGAAAGTATTTTATGTATGTACTAATCAGGAGTTGTAAAGAAGGGAAAGATAAAAGCCCCAATTGAACACCATGCAAGAAACCTTCAACAGAGTAATAATCGGAGTAAAATATAGAATTACCATATACTTCAGTTAGGAAAGAGACAGCCCCTACTAGCATCGAACCCATGACCTGCAAAGAGATTATTGAGAAGTCATCTATGCCTCTATCTGTGACGTTAGGCATACAAGTTACATTGACAATCACTGTTAGTACTATAAAATAATCACTGAACCCGCCTTTCACAGAGAATTATTCTAGAGTTATTTAGCATTTGACACTCTGCCAGTAGGACAGATCCTGTGGTCACAGCTACCAGCTTTGCTCTCACACCGGTTAGAGCCGGTCATATCTGTAATGTCAGCACTCTGCAATCATATGAGCGCGTCACCTGCTGCATCTCCAGCGCCCCAAGTAGCACTTCTCAACATGGAATTCTTAACCAGTATACGACGAATATTTTGAATAACTTTATGCACATTTTCGTCACAAAGGGAATTACCTTCCTTCCTATACACTCTACACATGGTAAATGGACTCTAATTTTATTCAAAAACCAAAACGCCGACAGGTAAGTTTTGTCGATGCCATCGGGACGCAACCAGTATTGTTGAACCAGTGTTAACGAGTATTAGGAAGCAGGTAGGTGAGAGAGTTAATAAAAGGAACAACAACAATAACTCAGCACAATTGGATAGGAGGCTGCCAGCAACCCACATTACGTAGTTACAAGGCAAGGAATACAAATAATGCAGGAAATATCTTAGAAAATGTTTAATAATATTAAGGAGGGTAATGGCAATTATTAATCTGAAGACTAAAGGAGACGTGAAACTGCCTTAAACTAAAACCTTGTTAGAGGGGGTATTAACGTGACGCTGTACTATTACACTGCATTACTCATAACATTGGCACACCTTAACGACAGCACACCTGTAGGTAGACATACCAAAGACATGTCAATCGATATGGAGATACAAACAAGAGTATAACAAGGATAACAGAGAATACTTACACTTATTTTGCTACGAAAGGTAACTGGAGAATAAGGGAGTTTTGTGTAAGGGAAATGATACTTTGTACTTTCGCTTGTATTGCGGTTTTGCCACTGCTTGTGTCACTGCGATGGGTTGCCAACTACTTATGTCTATGTACTATTTTAATTATTCATTTTTTCTATGTTTTACTATCAGTTATTTAGAGAGTTTTGCTAGAGTTTTGCCAGTGCCAGTAATTTAGTATGTGTGTCTATGAACCTAGTGTGTCCATGTGATAATTTGTTACCAGAGTAAGTTCCTGAGTATCACCCATTATTTGTTTACCAATAATGTTCTAGGTAAGAAACTATTTTGGAAGGGAAACTTAAGATGTAATCATGTCTTATCTCATTTGTGTCTGAATGCTTATTTGGAGGACATGCCACATGCCTTCCCACTGTAGATAATGTAAACGGAGTGACTAACTCCCACAGGGCAGGAGACTTTGGCAATATATGTCTTGTTTGTTAGGCAAACCAGAGAACACTACCTGCAAGGGCACACAACTTGCATGACGCAACCGGCAATTGTGTGGATCCCTAGCTGTCTATGCTGTTCCTTCACTTTTCAATTTCGCGGCTTACAGCCCTTGTGGCCCCCCTCTTTTCCCTGGTGAGAGGGTTAAGCAGAATTATTTCACAGCACTGCTACCTTCTACTTTTTCCTGACATCGGAGTTAAGCAGAGCTGTTTCTCAACCAACAATACAAACATACATTCACACACTAGTAGACCCGAATATTGGACACTGTCCTCCCACACTAACACTTCCTACTGTCAAAGCTATGCAACTTTCATAGTCCTGGGCAAAGAGATGCCCCACTCCCAAGCCAGCTAGCATGTGGTTTGTGACTAATTTTACTGTATGGCTCACGAACCGCCCACGAAGTTTTCTCGAAATTCCACCACCCATCTTCATATAGTATTAGTAATTACCTGCACCCATGAGCAATTTGCTACATGATCGTTACGTTGCAGCAGACTCACACCTGTGACCCATCTATCTTGTTTTTAAGGACATCATATATGTTCCCCAAGGTGCTATGTAGTCTGTTCACTGCTGATTAACTAGGACCAGACCTGCTTTGATACACAGTAAACCCAGTTTAGTAGAGGCCAAATTCCATTGACTTGGTTCCTTACTCTCCTACTAGGCTGGGGTAGGTGACTGAATCTGCTGTGGAAGTCCCTGTGGATGGTACGCCCTACTGCCTTATTAGTTGCTGCAGATATTTTTTGCCCCCCCCCCCCCCCCCCCCTTCTTTTTCTTACCCTATTGCTGGGTCAACGTTTCTATTCTGTCTTTTTACTTTCTCCTGTCAGGAAAGGGTAGCCTGGATATGCCTTCCAGCAGGATCATGAGAACTAATGTAACCCTGTATATTAGACATGCTTTTACAGCCATTTTATAGAGGTATCGCTCATCCCTTGATTGCAGTGGCCCATTAACTACTTCCTGAGGTATTACCGTTGGGAAAAATCTGCATTTCAGCTAGTTATCCCAGCAAGTGTCCGATCACCCAGTGGACATGTGTGGTCGATCTCATATCTTTCTCCCCTGCAACTGAGTCAGTTTTCTCATTCTGAATCACATAAATACATTCATCAGGTGCAGAAGCCCAAAAATATGAAGTTTCCGTCCTGCAAGTAATAAAGAGTGCAAAGTACAGTCAGCCCAGTAAACAGCATCAGTATGCCTTATTGCCTCTCATTCTTAGACCCGCTGCTTACTTCCTGTGTAGTACAGTGACGTAGAGAAGCAGCCTTTAAGTCATCTGCCGCAAGCCGCTCTGATGTAGCAGCCACGCTGACCCTGGAGTCATCTGCTGCGCGCTTCTCTGACGTAGCTGCTGCACTGGCCAACACCCGCATTACTAGTGCTACCATGATATTAACACTTCATTGCTATGAACACAATTTCCAGTCACAGACATATGACATAGAAATCTCAAACAGCGGATTTCTAGCAAACAGTTCTTATTGTGATGTTATCACGCTACTTATAACTTTTCATGCCAGATGGCTTACTCTATAAGTATTCATGCCCATTTACCTATATTTTTTCTACCTGGAAGTTCATTTGTGATTCCTTTGTCATTTGAATTACCCGCTTTATCTAATATATCAAATGATCATCTTTTAACGTCAATCGATGACCTCTTAAAAGGGGCTGATGAGGCAAAGTGGAGCTGCAAGCATCAAGTTATTTTCAGCATTCAGTACAACTCCTGATTGTGGGAAGTGATTCAGTTCTAATAATTTGTAAAGTATAAAAGAGAAGAGTGCATAGAAATGTGTTTAAAACTGAGTGAAAAAGTTGGTGGCAAAGGTGTTCTCATGGAATCTGATGAAAATATATGGGAAAATGAAACATGGGAGAGGATATAAAGTGAAAGGAAAGTGGGTATTTGGAAGAATAGAAAGAAGAAGCCACATGTGTTTTTTGAAAGTTGTCCCATGGCATATGAACATGGTGCAACTAAATGTCATAAGAATATATCCTTCTGGGAACTGCAGTAATTTCTGTTTCAGATCATATAACTATTTTAATCATGAAAGCTTGAGGCGTATGACCGTGAATCACGAAGTGACATTCAAGGAACTGAAATGACTACGCATATAAATGGTACTGAAGACACCTGGTCATCAATAAGGAGTTGGCTGAATGGGTCTACCAGTATACAGTGCACAAACATATTTGATGGTTATTTGTTTAAATATATGTGGTAGGGAAGATGGAGTACGACACATTTATGCACTTTACGAAATCTGCAGCAACAATGTACAAAAAAAACCTGGTATCATTCTTTGACATGTGGTCCAACTACACAACTAAATAAAAAGTTGTTTGTTTTATACCCTATAGGTTTCAATTCCTTTTATTTGCAAAGCACTATCAGTGGCATTTAATACATGACATTTCATAAATAAATGGAAGCGAAATACATATGGCACGAAAAAACTCTCTTGCTTAGTTGCATAGACAGACCACACTTGAAATGATATAATATTGATAAAAATCCAGTATTAAGTAATTTATTGTGTGTTTGTATGTATCTGTGCTTTCCTGTAAAAATTAAATTTTATTGCACTATCACATGTAGTATGCTAATACTGTGCAATGTTAAAGTGCAATATTTGATTCTCCTGTGATTAAAACTAGAAACTCGTCATCACTGACGATACAAATCAACTGCTATCTCATCTTTGTTTCCCCAGATCACTCATGGCAGGTGTTAACATCATGCAATTGAAGGTAAGATGGCCGTTTCTAAAGTTTTAGCAATTTTTGCCATCGAAGGGGCACCCTGCACCTTGGTTACGAACAATGGATCTTAGTTCACAGCATCTGAGTGTTCCAGTGATTCTGCACATGCAGTAGCATTAAGCATTTAAAGTCCCTGCTCTCTTTTATTTATTTTAATGGCTTAGCAGAATATTTCATTCACACTTTTAAAACACAAATGGCAAAAGCTATGGGGTTAAACTCGGATCTTAATACATTTAACTTCTTACAAGTTGGCACTCATATAGCCTGGCACAATTACTGCACAGGCACCCTCATTTGATGGTACTGGATCATCTCTTCATAGCAAAGGAGCAAGCGGAAAAGGATGCAACACAGTTGTGTGTGGGTGCCCCGGTGTGAGCATGCTTTTTTGGGTGGACTCCTGGTTGGATTTGATGGTCCACTGCAGCACAACAGGGTACAAGATGATGCACAGGCACAGCAACCAGCTTTGGTTGCAGCACTCCACACAGATGTCTTAATTATTGAGAGCGCCACCGCAATATAGCGCCACTGCAATAATGACAGCCCTGCACTGATTGCTTCAACATTTATTGTAGGTGACAGCATCAGATCCTACCATCTCACCCATTACAGGGGATCCGCATCGACATCAATTGGGCATAAAAAATGGTTCAGATGGCTCCAAGCACTATGGGAATTAACATCTGAGGTCATCAGTCCCCTCAATGTGGCTCCTCCACTGGATGAACCACCAGGGCTGCCAGAAACAGCATCAGTGCAGCCTGCTTCTGAAGCTCCCACACTGGCCCCAGAGTCCATAGCTCCGGTTCTAGCACCATCGTCGGAAGTGACCACAATGACTTCCTCAAACATCCGATGCTATCCCACCAGCCTCCTCTGTATCAGCACAGACAATTTTGGCCCTGTGTGTCAATTACAGAAGTGAGGGATTTTGTAAACACAGCAGATTTACTGATGCAAGATATGGACCTGGGTGCTGCCAGGATCTCTGGCTGACAGATCACATGGAACCAGCTAGCTAGCCAATTTAAGCCCAAGTGGCCATTTGCTTGCTCTCATTCTCTGCATGTCAGCCCATGCTGTGTTCTGAACAAATCAATGCTTCTCTAGTCTACAACACTATATTTATAGACTCTGTCATATAGTATAGTGGAATGTTCTTATTGTTGAGCAAGTTAAATACACTTGCGTGTGAGATTGCTATAGTGTAGTTACACTTTGTTGCCTACAGACTGATTACTTATTCAGTCAAGCAAACTAAGTATTTCATGGTTTCCACCATAGTCTATCAGTATCATCACACCTGTGTTACCATATGGCTACTGGTCTGCACCCACTTTGACATATATGCACAGTAAATTAGATGCATGGATTTTATTGTGGCTCAGGATGATGATTTTTTTAATTTTCTTTAATTGTGAACTTATTGACTTCAGTTTCATATAGCACTGTACTTACACATGTCTCATAAATAACTGTTACAATAAAAGAGTAAGTAAAGAAAAAAAAAAACATTGACTTACAGCTAGCTGCTTTATTAGATAGAGAACACTCCTGTAACCAGAGCAACCAAAATAGTTGGCATGTCATGCTCAAAATACTGAAAAGGGCCACATGTAATGATTAGTTGCAGTATGACTGATATACACTGATTATATGATATGAGCATGCAAAATCTACTCAAGGTGATGCATCGCATGTTCCAACATGGCAAATTTCAGATAGATGATGGAATTAATCTCTTGTGAGGATGCTTACAAGCAATGAATGGGGCTTACTTCTAATGATACAGGAATCTTACTGTCTGATTGTTGAAAAGGGATCCTGCATTAATAGTGAGAAGTATTCCCTGTCATTAATGCAATTTTATGCTTTCTCATGAAATAACATCATACTGTCTATATCACTTTATTGGTGATTGAAAATATTGAAACGGGTGAATGGTGATCTTGAGGAAACAGACACATTTACACTTATCTTAGCATGGAAGTTTTATCAGAATATGTCAAAGTTGGTTTTGTAAATATTGTATATCAATATACATACACACAGGAAATACAAGAAAGGCAACCACTCACCTACAGTGGACTGATGTGTGGTGCATAGACACAAGAAACAAGACACAGTATTAACTAGCTTTCCAACTCTGACACTTCTTTTGGTTAGAAGTATACACGTTCACGCACAGAGCCACACAGGCACCCAAAGGCACACTATCGCGGCTGCAGGAAAACCAATTATTAGAGAGCAGTTATCTTGTGCTGATAGATGTGAGGAGGAGTAGGGAAGGAAAGGACAAGGCAGGGAGGGGCTAGGGGTGTTGTGCAAGGCAGGTACAGGAAAGGTAGATAATTTAGCAGGTGCACAAGAAGAGGAAAAAAGGAGTTCTGTGGTCAGAAAAGCTTAAAGAGATATAGTGAGAGGGAGAGGGGGGAGCAAGGGAGGGAGGAAGAGAGGAACATGGGGACAAAGAGGGAAGCAGGGAGGCTAGAGAGAGTGGGAGAGAGTGGGAGAGAGTGGGAGAGAGATGGGAAGGGAGGGATGGAGGGAGAGGGAGAGGAAGATGTGGGAGGCAGGGGAGGAAAAATAGTGGGAGAAGGCTATGTATGATCTGTACAGGGAGGGAGTGGTATGGACTGTGACAGAGGAGAAAATGGAAGAGGTTGTGGCTATGGGAAACAGGTTAATGGGGGTTAGGACAGGGGGATTGCAAGAAGACAGGTTATGCTGGAGAAACAACTCTCACCTGCATAGTTCAGAGAAACTTGTGCTGGAGGGGAGTACTGAAATGATCCGAATAATGCAGCACTTGTTGAAGTCATTTTTGCTGTGGTGCACAGCATGTTCGGCAACCGGTCTCTCGTTTGTCACAGCATGGCTTGGCCATCAAGTGAGTAGTCATTTGGTTACCTGTCCATGCTCATATAACATGCTACATAGTAATCACAGCATAGCTGATGTATAACATGGCTGCCTTCACATGGGGTCCTGGCTTTTACTGGGTAGAAAATACATGTGGCTGGACTGTGGTGAGAAGTAGTGGGTTGATGATGGGACAGGTCTTACATCTCTGTCAACCTCAAGGCAGGTACAGGAAAGGCAGATAATTTAGCAGGTGCACAAGAAGAGGAAAAAAGGAGTTCTGTGGTCAGAAAAGCTTAAAGAGATATAGTGAGAGGGAGCGGGGGGAGCAAGGGAGGGAGGAAGAGAGGAACATGGGGACACCCATGGGGTGTGATATTGGAAACAAAACAGGAGCAGGGATTGACAAGAATATTCTGTAGGGTCGGTGGGTGGTGGTTTACTAATTTGGGTGGTGTGTGTAGACTTTTGGCAAGGATATCCATCATTTCAATGCATGACAAGAGGTAGTCAAAGCCCTCGTGAAGGATGTGGTTGAGCTTTTCGAGGCCAGGGGGACGCTGGGTGATTACAGGAGCTCTGGTCAGAGGCTGGCTAACAGGGTCTTGGTGTAAGAGGAGAAGATGGCGCCCCTGGTGTAAATCCTGTCCCATGCACTCTCTCACCACCACCACCACCACCACCACCACCTACTCCAGTCCTGTAACCCGGAAGGTGTACACGATCAAAGGCAGAGCCACGTGTGAAAGCGCCCACGTGATTTACCAACTGACATGCCTACACTGTGAAGCTTTCTATGTGGGAATGACCAGAAACAAACTGTCCATTCGCATGAACGGACACAGGCAGACAGTGTTTGCTGGTAATGAGGATCACCCTGTGGCTAAACATGCCTTGGTGCACGGCCAGCACATCTTGGCACAGTGTTACACCGTCCGGGTTATCTGGATACTTCCCACTGACACCAACCTATCAGAACTCCGGAGATGGGAACTTGCCCTTCAATATATCCTCTCTTTCCGTTACCCACCTGGCCTCAACTTCCGCTAATTTCAAGTTGTCGCCCCTCGTACTTCACTTGTTACTCAACTACATCTTTGCCTCTGTACTTCCGCCTCGACTGACATCTCTGCCCAAACTCTTTGCCTTTACATATGTCTCGTTGTGTGTGTGTATATGTGCAGATGGATGCGTGTGTGTGTGTGTGTGTGTGTGTGTGTGTGTGTGTGTGTGTGTGTGTGTGTGTGTACCTGTCCCTTTTTTCCCCCTAAGGTAAGTCTTTCCGCTCCGGGGATTGGAATGACTCCTTACCCTCTCCCTTAAAACACACATCCTTTCGTCTTTTCCTCTCCTTCCCTCTTTCCTGATGAAGCAACTGTGGGTTGCGAAAGCTTGATATTTGTTTGTGTGTTTTTTATTGTGTCTATCTACCAGCACTTTCTCGTTTGGTAAGTCACAGCATATGGTATGAAAATGAGCATAGTATTCCAATATATTTATTTTTACATCACCTATGTCTGACAATATTTACATTGCAAATCAAGATTTCTTTAGGTTCTTCAGCAGTTCTGTGGTATTCCACTTCCAGTTGAATTTACCATTAACCATTTACCATTAACCTGTAATTCCCAGAATTTAACACTGTCAACGTGTCCTATCTCTTTGTCATAATATTTTAGGCATATACCAGTGGGAAACCTCTTACAAATTCTAAACTGTGTGTACAGCATTTCTTCTTCCCCCCCCCCCCCCCCCCCCCCACACACACACACACCAAATATGACCATAACTACACCAGTGGTCCCTCCCATCCTTCCTCTCTTCTCCCACCCTCCAAAGCTTAGTGACATAGAATTGGCTAGGAACCATTTACTAGTGTTATTAACTGATCTGTCTAAGATTATAACTGGTTTATTATTTATTGCAACGTTTGACTCATCTGCATCTGGTGAGTTCCAGATGAAAGGTCATTGATATGTAGAAAAGAAGTGAGAGCCTTAAGATGAAACCTTGTGTGACACCACATGTGATTAGCTTCCAGGTGTATGACGCCCGACACATGATACATGTCTGTTTCCTAGTGACACCCTTTGTTTTTGTAGGACTGGAACCATTTGGTAACATTTCTTGTTACAGAATAATATTCCAATTCACTTAAAAGGATATTGTGATTCATGCATTAAAATGTGTTTGATATGTCATAAAATATACCAGTAGCCTGTAATGTAAATGTCTAATGATTTACATACATGCTTGCTGTGCATGTAGATAGCCTTCTTAGTATCAGAACCCTTCAAAATTCTGAACAGTGATTTTGGCAATACATTATTTGTTGTCTGATGATTAAGAAGCCAATTGTATTATACCTTTTCTAAAATTTTTGAGACTGCTGACAAAAGTGAAACTGGACAGAAGTTTGGTGGTACTTGTTTCTCTCCTTTATTAAACAAAGGCTTAACATTAGCATATTTCAACCATTCAGGAAATGTACGACTGGCAAATGACTGGTTACACAGATAACTTAATATGTTACTAAACTCAGAAGAACACTTTTTAATTAACTTCACCGATATTTTATCATAACAACTAGAACTTTTATTTTAAGCATTTATAGGGGGTTACTGGTGTAGTGAGGTTCATATTTGTATGATGGAAGTAATTTGTAATTGAATATGTATTCAATGGCAGAGTCTACTGAACCTGAAATCCCCATTCTTTTAGTAACAGTAAAGAAATCCTTGCTATAAAGTTTTGCAACACTTCACACATCTGTTAAGAATGTATAATTTACTCCTAATGCTCTTTCCTCCTCTTGAGGTCTCGTTCTACCAGTCTCCTCCTTCACTATATCCCATATTTATTTTTATTTTCCGCCATAATGGCTATGTTTGTGAACCCCGACTGTGTGGGATAATTATTTATTTCAAGTTCCTGCTACCAGTCACTGGTAGCAGAAACTTGAAATAAATAAATATCCCATATTGTCTTTATTTTTTTATCTAAAGTGATCCTCTTTTTATTGTAATGCATTTGCTTCAATGTCCACATTAGCTAACCTAATTGAGAAGTTTATGGAAGGAATTAAGATGATGATAGTATTATTGAGTGTAAAAAATTCTTACTGAAAGAGTGTTTAAGAAAACATACATTAAAATTACCTACAATCACGATATATCTCTCCTTTTTTTGCTGTGAAATAGGTCAGTATAGCTTTTAATTTTGTACTGTAGTTTAAATTCAGTTATTCATTAATTAACTAATGAAGTTTCCAGAAAGACTAATTATACCATTGCAATCTTTGGATCAAAAACTATTATAGGGCTATTAAATCTGTATGAAACTTAGCAGGAGTACAATAAGAGCAGCTGGAAAAATTCCAGCTTCTTCTGTTTCCAGGTCATGTCCCAGGATCACTGTCTGTCACTGTTGGAGTAGAAGAACAATGATGAACACAGTTTCTGAGTCTGATGGCATAGGGAGGGTCCAGTGCCACCGAGGTTCCAAGTGCAGCCTTCATCCAAGATTTCTTATTTTCTTTCTTAACTGCTTTAAAGGGTTAGGACCCTTGCAAAGGGTTTTCTGCTGTGAGGCTAAGACCTGAAGAGAAGCAGGCAGTCTTGGAACAACTAGCCTGTGACCCTTCAGCCACTGGCTGATGTTGGTTTGCTGGTCTGCAGGTTTCCAGGTAGCGGGCTCCCTAAGAGAGCCTTTCACCAAAAGAGGCCGAAGGAGGATGCTGCTTCTCTGGATGGGTGAAGGGAACCAGAAGAGAAAGGTGGCCCAACCTCCCCTATGGCCTGATTTACTTATGTGACTACCAGGAGTCAATGCTGAGGAAATGGAGAGAGTACATGTAGAGCCAAAATTCAATACCGTAGGGATGACATATTTGCAATTAAACATTTTCCAAACTTTAAAGCATGAAAGGTGATCAGGGACATTACTTTCATGAATTATAAGTACCTTGACTAAAGGTAGCTTACTTCAGGGATTGGGGCTGTGGAGGAGGAGGAGGAGGAGGAGGAGGAGGAGGAGGAGGAGGAAGGGAGGGTCAGACTATGTTCACTGCAACTGACGCAAAATGCACAGAATGTTGGCTGTTCACAGGGGAAATTTTTATGAAGCAGCCAACCAATCTTAAAAAATTGGATTGTTAGTACAACAGGAAGACACGCCTGAAGCATTGGCATTTAAAGTACTGTAATGGAAGTGGGAAATGCAGTTTCAAATCATGACAGCAGACGTAAATTTCACATACTCAGGAAATGAATTTCCCGTAAGAGGAATGGCGAGTGCTCTAGAGTCAAACTTGTTATTTGGTGGGCCATTAGGTACACAATGTACATAGTGGATATTTCAGGTTTTTGTGCAATTGCTCATCTCTCTCTTCACCTGTGTTGACATCTATATCTATAATCTGCAAACCACTCTGAAAGTTTATGGCAGAGGGTATATCCCATTGTACCAGCTGTTAGGGTATTCCCCTGTTTCATTCACATATGGAGAGCAGCAAGAGTGACTGCTTACATGCCTCAGTGAGTGCTGTAATTAAGATAATCTTGTCCTCACGGGCCTCATGGGGGTAATAGATAGGGTGTTGTAGTATGTTCCTAAAGTAACCATTTAAAGTCAGTTCCTGAAACTTTGTAAGTAGGATTCCACAGGATAGTTTATGTCTATTTTCTAGAGTCTGCCAGTTCAGTTTCTTTAGCATCTCTGTGAGACTCTCCCACAGATCAAACAAACCTGTTACCATTTGTGCTGCACTTCTCTGTATATGTTCAATATCTCATATTAGTCCTATTTAGTAGGTGTCCCACATTCTTGAGCAGGATTTTAGGATTTATCATTTGAGGAATTTGTAAGCAACCTCCTTTTGTAGACTGATTACATTTCCCCAGTATTCTATTCTACCAATAAACCGAAGTCTATCAATTCCTTTCTCCTTTTCCCACAACTGAGCCAGTATGATCACTACATTTCACATCCCTACAAAGTGTTACACCCAGGTATTTATATGAGTTTATACACTACTGGTCATTAAAATTGCTACACCATGAAGACGAAGTGCTTCAGACAAAACATTTAACCAACACGAAGAAGATGCTGTGATATGCAAATGATTAGCTTTTCAGAGCATTCACACAAAGGTTGGCACCGGTGGAGACACCCACAACGTGCTGACACGAGGAAAGTTTCCAACCGATTTCTCATACACAAACAACAGTTGACCAGCGTTGCCTGGTGAAATGTTGTTGTGATGCCTCGTGTAAGGAGGAGAAATGCGTACCATCACGTTTCCGACTTTGATAAAGGTCAGATTGTAGCCTATCGCAGTTGCGGTTTATTGTATCGCGACATTGCTGCTCACATTGGTCGAGATCCAATTACTGTTAGCAGAATATGAAATCAGTGGGTTCAGGAGGGTAATACAGAACACTGTGCTGGATCCCAATGGCCTCGTATCACTAGCAGTCGAGATGACAGGCATCTTATCCGCATGGCTGTAACGGATCGTACAGCCATCGATCCCTGTGTCAACAGATGGGGACGTTTGCAAGACGACAACCAACTGCACGAACAGTTTGACGACGTTTGCAACAGCATGGACTACAGCTCGGGGACCATGGCTGTGGTTATCCTTGACGCTTCATCACTGACAGGAGCACCTGCAATGGTGTACTCAATGATGAACCTGGGTGCACGAATGGCAAAACGTCATTTTTTCAGATGAATCCAGGTTCTGTTTACAGCATCATGATGGTTGCATCCGTGTTTGGCGACATCGTGGTGAACACATATTGGAAGCATGTATTCGTCATCGCCATACTGGTGTATCACCCAGCGTGATGGTATGGGGTGCTATTGGTTACACGTCTCGGTCACCTCTTGTTTAAATTGAGAGCACTTTGAACAGTGGACGTTACATTTCAGATGTGTTACGACCTGTGGCTCTACCCTTCATTTGATCCCTGTGAAACCCTACATTTCAGCAGGATAATGCATGACCGCATGTTGCAGGTCCTGTACGGGCCTTTCTGGATACAGAAAATGTTCGACTGCTGCCCTGGCCAGCACATTCTCCAGATCTCTCACCAACTGAAAATGTCTGGTCAATGGTGGGCGAGCAACTGGCTCGTCGCAATACTCCACTCACTACTCTTGATTAACTGTGGTATCATGTTGAAGCTGCATGGGCAGCTGTACCTGTACACGCCATCCAAGCTCTGTTTGACTCAATGCCCAGACATATCAAGGACGTTATTACGGCAAGAGGTGGCTGTTCTGGGTACTGATATCTCAGGATCTATGCACCCAAATTGCGTGGAAATGTAATCACATGTCAGTTCTAGTATAATATATTTGTCCAAAGAATATGCGTTTATCATCTGCATTTCTTCTTGGTGTAGCAATTTTAATGGCCAGTAGTGTAGATTCCAACCATGACTCTCTGATATTGTAGTCACAGGATACCACATTTTTTTTCATTTTGTGACTTGCACAATTAAACATTCCTATATATTCAAAGCAACCTGTCAATCTTTGCACTACTTTGAAACCTCATCAAGGACTAGATCAGTATTTATGCAGTTCCTCTCAAAAGTGCCAGTGGTCTTGCCACAGTGGTAACACCGTTCCCCAACAGGTCACTGAAGTTAAGCACTTCAGGCTTGTCTAATACTTGGATGGGTGACTATCCAAGTCTGCAGAGTGTTGTTGGAAAGCAGGGTGCACTCAGCCTTTGCAAGGACAGCTGAGGAGCTACTTCATTGAGAAGTAATGACTCTGGTAATGAAAACTGACTATGAATGGCATGGCTGTGTGCTGACCACGTGTCCCTCTGCATCCAGCTGAGGATTACATGGCAGTTGGTCAGTAGCTTTGGTACTTCCAATGCCTGTTTGGGCAGAGTTAGTTCTTTCAAACAGTGCTTCATTATAGATAACTGCATCATCTGCAAAATGTTTGAGGCTACTAGTAATAGTGTCCACAAGATCATTAATATACAATATTAATACCAAGGGTCCCAACACACTTTCCCAGGGCACATCCATAGTTATTTAACATCTGTTGATGAGTCTCCATCCTCCCTACCAAAAATTACTCAATCCAGTCAAAAATTTGGCTTGATACCGTGAACAAATGTACTTTTGACAGTAAGTGTAGATGTAGTACTGAGTCAAATGGCTTTTGGAAATCAACAAATACTGTATCTATTGGACTGTTTTGATCAAAATGTTTCAGTATGTGTGGTGTTGTTGGGCAAGTTGGGTTTCACATGATAAATGTTTTCAAATGGAGGGGGTCATTCTGTTTGAGATAAGTACGTTTGAGCTAAGAATATGTTCTAATCTTAAATTCTGGTGAAATATTAAGCCTTGTACCCAGTTCAGGCTCTTATGGGATGTTGTGCTGACAGGAATGTTACCAAGTTTCATGCAAGAGAGTAATGCTTGGAAATGGGTAAGAATCCCTTCACAGTTTAGTGAGCGAATATAGTATATTTTTCGGGCAATTCGTATTTGTGTTTCTATCACAGTCATTTACTTCACTGACTAAATTAAAAAGAAGTGAGTGTTGTTACAGTGTGTTTGTCAAAGGACCTCAATGCTGAATTCAGATTTCAATGTTGAAACGCAACTTAGAAAACATCCTGTGTCCACGCTTATGCCACAACTACATCTGAACACTTGCAACATATCAAAGTAAAATATGGGATACCAGACCTATATATCCAACCAGTACACCATATCTGAGCCCTGTCACTAGTATTTGTATCGTCTTAGGCACAGGCCAGTTGTGAAAGCAGCCGTCACATACCATCTCTACTGCTATCTCATCCTCTCTACTTTCTTAAGAAGAATGTAAGCGAGAGTTTAATTACTGTAATAAAGTTATTTAAATGTGCCTCAGCAGTTTTTGACTTCTTTGTTATACAGTGGGTGGTTATCTGCTCTTTTTCCAGCCTTTTACAACTAAGTATATCAATCATTAGAACAATTACAAACCACTTCTTTAAAAAAAAAAAAAAATCTGTGTTCATAAGAAATAATAGTTGATAACATGGTATAAAGAGAGAATATATGAATTTAAAAAATTGATGACCTTGAGTAAGCAATTGAGAGCACCACTTCAGATTGGTAGATGCTCATCACATGATAATTAGCATTACACCACAACATCAACTGTGAGCAGTATGAGAAAATGATCTCTGGTGACATTTGAGTACATGTGTCTACTGTCTTAGAATATGCAGGTAAGGGAAATATCAAGGGATTGTTTCAATAGACTGTGTACAATGAAGCCTTAGTTGTACATTATCGATTACATTTGCTTGAAGCACTACTTGTAATGTCTCATTTGTTTTATTTGTGCATTTCCAGCAAGATATATGAGGCAAATTCCAAAACTAAGGACTGGTGACCAATATTAAACTAATGGTAGGCCTGAATGAAGTTTCATGTACGCAGCAATGCCTATTGACTCTTTAGGAAACTACTGCAGAGTCGGTTTGATTCAGTAGTTGTATGCCAGTTGGCGAGAGCAGACTGCAATGGCCAAGACAATCATAGATCCCAACAGTTGTGTAGTGCTTGGTGCGATTAGATTTTTGATGGAAAAAGGATCTTTAGTTGCTGAAATCCATAATTAATCCTGCCTAATGTATAGACCTGAAATAATGAGGGACAAACAAGTTGTAAAATGGTGTTGACACACTAAAAATTGCCACACAAATGTTCATGACAAATGTCACAGTGGTATGCCCAGTATTCAGACTAAAGACTCACTGATCAAGTGAACCAAAAACTCTGAAATGAGTGGTGATTGACGATTAGTGGTCTGGCTAATGAATTGCAAAATGTTGCATGAACCTCAACATACAGGACTGTCACTGAACAGCTTGTATATCATGAGTGTGTATGATGTGGGTTCCAAAAATGCTCAATGATTAGCACAAGGAGCAGAGAATGCACAGTGCACAACATTCTTTGCAATGCAATAGACAAGATGGAGATGATTTGTTTTCCCAGATTGTTACAGGTGATGAGACATGGATATCATACATCAATGCAGAAGTGAAACAATAGTCAGTGCAGTGGTGCCATTCACCCAAACCAAAGCAGTTTAACCAATCTCCATTCTTGAATTGAAAAATTATGGCTACCATTTTTTTGTGGCAAAAGGAGCAACATTTTATTGATTTCATGGACCATGTGTCAACAATTACAGCTGACATATGCTTTAAAATGCTGATGAAACTGAGATGTGGAATCCAAAATAAATGCCATGGAAAACTGTTGTCTGGCATAATCCCCCTTCACGAAAATGCATGCGCTCACAACACTGCCAGAACCAAGGAGAAATATTCATATTTTGCACTAAATGATTATTTCCTCTTTTTACATTTGAAAAAGTGGCTGGGTGGACTACGATTTCAAAATTATGACTAACATTACCATCTAGTTCAAATCTCCGGTAACAGATTTCTACACAGAGGGGTTAAAGAAGCTGGTGCAGCAAAACAGAAAAAGTGTAGATATGAACAGCGATTATGTGGAAATGTGAAGTAGGTATGTGACGAAACATAACTGTCTATAAAAACCTTCTCATAAACTTACTTATAGCCAAATGGACATTAGTTTAGTTTCAGAATATGCTTTGTATTTCACAATGCATCACATCTGATTAAAAACCAAAGCAAGAGTTAAGTAATAAAGCTTTTATCCATTCTGGATTTGGAACAGTGCAACTGTCTTGTTAAATGTTTCAGGAATTACTGCACCAATCACCGCTTTTTCCTCAATTTTTATTTGTTCATGACTGGTTTTGAATCGCCTGGCGATTCATCAGATGAAACAATTTAGTTTGGAGTATTGTTGGGGTTGTGCATCTGTGGCAAATATAGAGATGAAAAAGTGAGCACTGTATGTGGGAAGAATAGGGGGGCGGGGAGGAGGGTGTGTGTGTGTGTGTGTGTGTGTGTGTGTGAGAGAGAGAGAGAGAGAGAGAGAGAGAGAGAGAGAGAGAGAGAGAGAGAGTGAGTGAGAGTGTGTTTGTTTTATTTTGCTACCTAGCCAGGTAAAAGGAACAATGAATACATACAGAAAGTGTAAACTGAAGTTAATGACCAAAGTAAATCAACACACACACACACACACACACACACTCTCTCTCTCTCTCTCTCTCTCTCTCTCTCTCTCTCTCCGGCTCTATATTTGCCACAGATGCACGACCCTCACAATACTCCAAACTAAATTGTATCATCTGATGATGAATCGCCAGGTGATTCGAAACCGGTCATGAATAAATAAAAAT
This sequence comes from Schistocerca cancellata, assembly GCF_023864275.1. NCBI lineage: Eukaryota > Metazoa > Arthropoda > Insecta > Orthoptera > Acrididae > Schistocerca > Schistocerca cancellata. Next base: position 911,012,816 of record NC_064627.1, on the reverse strand, counting down.
TGAAGAAGAAATGGTGATTGGTTGAGGTAATTCCTGGAACCTTTAACTAATAAAGTTTTACAGACACCAATTATTTTAAGATAATAGATTTATAAATTTATTGCACAGTTTTAAGGTTATATTCATGGCAACTGACATCTTTTAAACAAAAAACTAATAAAGTTTAATATTTTTTAAGTAATTATTTGCTAGCTACCTTCAATGTAATAAACAGCTTGTCCAATTTATCTTGAGCACTCCAGATAACTTTTTGTCCAGAGGCAAAATAAAAACAAAATGTATCAAGCAAATGATGGTTATTTAGCAGGAGGACATTAACCAACATGCTTGCCTTTCTTATATCTTTGTCGATTATGAAGGTACAACAGCAGCAGTAGGTCTTTACTTGGTAATCCACTTCCTCTTCAAGATCTGTTCAAAAACGTATCACGTAGTCACATAAATACAAGTCAACATAATAAGAAACAGAAAAGGGGATCTTCAATGCCATTTTATAGTACTGTAATCCATTGAGGCCAGAAAAAGGGGTAGAAAATTAAGGGATGGTCAAAGTAGTGATCAGGAACAACAATACGTTGGTCCATGTGTTTGATGAAAGAATTCATCATTGCGTCTACTGTCGCCTGATGAAGTGATTTACAAGTAAGCACGATACAGGATGCTTCTTATCTGGAGTCATTGGAATATTGTAATCGACAAGGTCTTCTAAGCATCCTGTCAAAAGTTAAGTTAGGAGACCAAGTAGCCCAATACAGTGTTCCTCCATGACCAATCCAACCGGTGGGATACCTTCGGTTCAGGAAACGAAGAGCATGCAAGGCATTCTGTGCTAGCCTGTCATTGTATTGGTAACACGACGCATTCTGGCTCTTAGCAGTATTTCATCCAGAAGATGTGGAACAATGCATGCAAGAAAGTTGATAGATGCTTTGCTCTTTAGGTTACCATTGATGAAACAAGGGTCAATAATTGTTGTACCTAGTGTCTCATCTCAGACACAAACTTTCCTTTCATGCTAATGTTCCACCTACATAAGCCATCACGTGTTTTCATTGGACCAATAACAAATGCATTTTGCATTCACCTGATGTTTGTTTGACCAAGAACATTCATCACTAAACAGAACATTAGAGAAGTAGTTCTAGTTGGTGAGGATTTGCTGCTGCGCCCACTGACAACTGTAAAATATTTGGGAAATCATTCATGTGGAACATCTGGTGTGATGTTAGAACACTACTTCTTTTACAAATGTCAATTTGCTGTTCAAACTGTAATGTTTTCAAGTGGGGATTCACAGCAACAGAAGTGACAACAGTAACTTCAGAAGCTTTGTCTATGTGAGTTTTACAACGATTTTGTTAACTTACATTTCCGCAAGTGTCACAACAAAATTAGGAAACATTCATTGAGAAGGTAGGGTATTGTCAGAATATCACACTCTGTATAGATCCTCAGTCTGAGAAACATTACGCCTACTTTCAACCACAGTTAAAATAAGAAATGATGATGTAGTTTTTAATCAACAACTACATTTATTGTGCACAACATACCATTTAAAAGTACTATATTTACATGTATTGTATACAGAAAATATTTTTGCAGTTCCTCATCTGCTAACACATATCCTCCATAGATAAATAGTACTTCTACCTCCTCTTCAATGGTGTACATTGTAGTCACACAAGCCTTCAGCAGAAGATGGCTAACTGTATGAAGTGCAGATTTTCCTTGTGTTTCTATTGTTTGTCTACTCCAGCAAGTTTGTTACCCCAGGCACTTTGCATTGTGAGCTAGTACAGGAGAGTAAATTTCGAGTTACACTTTTAACAACATGTTTACATGAATGGTACACTGTGGTTTGAAAAGTTCTCGGAACAGAATAGAAAAAGAAAGTACTTACATCAATGAAACATTTTATATTTTTCAATGTAGTCTCCTTGTAGTTTAATGCACTTGGTCCAATGATGTTCCAGTGCCTTCATCCTGTCTCCAAAATGAGTTACCTCCAGTCCTGCAAAATAGTTGTCAACTCCGGCTACCAGTTCTTCGTTTGAAGTGAATCTTCATCCACCAAGAAAAATTTTCAGTTTTGGGAAGAGATGGAAGTCTGATGGAGACATATCAGGTGAATAAGGCAGGTGTCGCAACAATTAATACCTTAGTTCATGTAAGTTTGCCATGGTGACGGCACCCAACTTGCAGGTAATTTTTTCATTTCTAATTCTTCAGTTAAAATGTGATATACCTTTTCAGATGACATCTGGCAAGCGTGAGCAGTTTCATGCACTTTCAATCGGTGATTCTCCATGACCATTTTGTGTATTTATGCAATGATTTCTGGAGTAATGACACGTGTTGGCCAACCACTGCGCAGTTCATCATCTAAGCTCTCCCGAGCAAATTTAAATTAATTTCTCCACTTGGCAACAGTTGAATAGGAAGGAGCAGAGTCACCTAGTGTATTCTGGAAATCAGCATGAATGTCCTTTGTTTTCATACCTTTCTTTAGGATGTACTTAATCACTGCTCAAATCTTGATTTTTTTCCCTCTATGCAAATCACTATGCAGGAACAACAATAGAGCCATGTCACTGCCACAGCTCTCTTCCAAGAGCACTGGCATAGCACATGTTTACAGGCAACAGTCCAATGAATATCATGTGAGCAACTCGTTGCGCTAGTGCTGACCTCTCATAGTGATTCTGAGAACTTTTCAAACTATCCTCATACAGTTTTGAACTGGTCATGAGGAGATGAAGTGGATTATCGAATAAAAAATATAGAGTGCTGTTCAAAAAAGATGTACTATTGTTGATATCTTTGTATTATCTTTGTAACAAACGAAGTTACAAGAAACGCTGTCATACTGGTTAATGTTCCCGTGGTACCTAAATGACATTTGCTTGATACACTTAAGATTTTGCTTCTCAACAGACAATTACATGTATTTGGAGAGGTCAAAATAAAGAAGACACCTTGTACATTTTAATATTTTGTTTTTTCCTAGAACAAGATGTCAGATTCATTCAAGATAAGTAATTTTTTTCCGTATGTTAAATGGTAAACTTTTTTTTTACTGTGATAGGTAAATCAATAGCATAGTACTCCATCACATGGGTTCTGACAAAATTTATTGTAGTCTAAGTTTCAAAAAGATTCTATGCAAAATGAGAGAGAGAGAGAGAGAGAACTCAAATTTCTTACCTGTAATATGTAAACTGTTCAATAGTTTTGGTGAAAGTAGATAGGAAACAGGTGAAGGAAAAGTTTTCCAGTTTCCATGTCTAATCTTCAGAGGATGAATGGATTATGAAGCTTTAAGAGACCTAATTATTAGGGTTATTGGTCCCTCCATACTACGCATGAAAGATGCTTGGAAGAAATACATTCAATTTCAAACCACAAAGGGGGTAAAAGAAAACTGACACAGGACAGCAATAGGCAGTATTAAGAATAAATTATTAAAAATGGTCAGGGGTTAAAAGATAATAGGGTGCGGTAGACATCAGTTGGGTATGATTGGAAGCCCACCCCCGCCTGTCATGTGGCGGACTGTGCATTCCCACCACACCATGCTCTCCTAACAACAGTACCAGATCAACAGAATTGACCAGTCAGCTATCTAATAGGCAAAGCTTTGAAAGATTTTTAAGAAGAAATTATGACTCACGATAGCATTGAAACACAGTTGAGATGTTGGGGATCTAACCAGTATTCCATCTGGGGGCAACCAGTGTTCCCCAACATTAAGGTGACAGTAGATGAACCTTCTCCCTCCGTCTGGCAGCCAGGGGACCTTAACAATGAAGGTTTCGGATGCAACTGTGTTAGATAAAATCTAAAACTTGGATTTGTTGTCTTGATATTATCAGCTAGGATTTCAGGGAGAGCCTCAGGCACCTCCAAAGCTCACCATATAACAATAGGGTTGGGGGGGGGGGGGGGGACTCCAACAAGATATGGTAGTACAACAAATACAGTGGGCTGGGGCAGCTTGTCTAGGGTGTATCCATGAATCAGACTGGTGTGACCAATATAGAGTTAGCAGAGGATTGTGGATTCATGTGAGTGATTCAAGAGAAGACTGCCTCAAAGTTGTGGACTTTTTAATAGTTCATAACTTATGGGTTGTTACCTTGACACTCCATTCATGGTTCCATCACACTAAGAGTCGGCAATATTATGTTATCTGCATTTTGGATCTTGATACATTTATTTCCAGAGCACCCTTCCTGGTAGCTTCAGCAGACTGATGCATGGGTTCATTCCGTAAGATCTCTAAGTGAATGGGGGACTGGAGGAATGCTATGCTCTTTCCATTACCATGAAGGCCTTGCTGTTGCTGGAAATAATAGTGGACTATAGACCTTAGGCGTCTATGGAGTCACTGCAAACGAGGAAAGACTTGTGTGATTGGGTACTGACGTAGTAAAGGGCAAGCACAGTTGCCACCAATTCTTCTGTAAAGAGCATCCACTAGGTAGGGATGTTGCTCACTGGTCCTTGCATGTGTTAAGATGTAGCCTGCCTGGTCTTCAGCACTTGAGTTATCCATATAAATGGTATCTGAATTGGGGTACTCACTCAGTATTGAGAGAAAAAACTGGCAAGATAACTAAGTGGTATATCACTTTGTTTGACCTAGGAGAAAGATACAAGCAAAATTGTGGACAAGGAAACACATGTGAATGCTCACATGTGTAAAATAGTGAGGTGAGTTAAGCAAAAGTTGGAACTGATAGATTGCAACTGGTCAATATCAGATTTCCCATTGACGTCATTTTCTGGAACTCGTACTTAACGCTCAGGAAACAGAAGGATAGATTTAGATGTTCTGGATGGCTATGGATGTGTATGTCATAGTTGAGGAATAACTGGTAGAGGCTGATCCATAAGGGGAGGGGGTGGGGTAGTAGTAGTAGGAGGAGGGGAATCCTTGCCCCTACAAGAAAGCTACCCAGAGGGCTCATTTAGAAGGCATCAATCACAAGCCTGATCCCACAATGGTAGAGCCAGTCTGGCTGTCACAGTGCCAATGACACTGCTGATCCATACACCAGTCTTTCGTGATCTTAGTGTGATAAAATGAGAGCTCTGTACTGCATCCCAGACAGTGAAGAACATAAAGATTTAAGTGGTGTGTCTGCTTAAGCTGTTATATATCAATCAGATTAACTTGTCATCAAATGTGAGCCATAAGAAGTGATGTGTCAACCACCTCAAGCATCTCATATAGGTAGGGTTCTAGGTGGTGATCAACTGTTCTACATTGACAAAAATGCACGATGAAAGTTGCAGTAAGTGCTGAACTGGAAGTAATGTGTGTGTGCCCAATATTTTGCTATCCTCATAAGGTCCTGTAGCTGCTCCTTGGCAACCCTCATGTTGGAACAACTATAGTAGATGCAGAAGTCATTAACATATGAGACTAGTTGAGAAGAGGATCACATTCAGGACAGAGCCTTTTTGCACTCTGTTTTCCTGCCTGTGCAAGCACTCTAGGAAATACTGACTTCAGCTCTAAAGGACCACTGACAAAGAAAACTGCACTCCACTCACATAAGGTGGTGAGGATATGGTGTCACCATGTTTTGTCATAGGTTTTATGCATGTCAAAGCAGGGACTGATGAGATGCTGATGAAGGTATAAAAGCATCCTTATAGACCCTGGGTGGAGTTGGTAGACTGGCACACTCAAGATCCACACTGAGTTATACAAGAGGTCCTTCATCTCAAGGGCCCAGCACAGTCATCAGCTTGCCATGTGCTCACATAGTTTACAAAGGAAATTGGTGAGAAACTGATCTGTAGATATACACTTCTTTTAGGGATCTTCAAAATATTCAAAAATGAGATAATCATATTTCCCCCCACTGTGGAGTATTCCATTACTGTTCCATTACTGTCTCCTCATTCATTCCTCAATGTTGCACAATTTCAGAATTAACATATCCAGGTCAGAAAGGAACCTTGATGTGGGAAGATGGAATCTAGTCCCATTCAGTTATGGTTACCATTAATGGCACGTTAACTAATAAATTATTTGAAAAACATTCCATCTCTCTCTAAATAGTTGCCAAAAGGTTAAAGTGCTGGAACATTGCAGGCAAATTTGACAATCCAAATGGAACATTCTTGAGTTGGAAATGTCCTGTGTGTGTCACAAAGTATACTTTCAACTTTCCTCTTCAACATCAACATGAAAAAATCAATACTCGAGGTACAGTGTGTAAAACACACAGGCATCTTGATTACATTAGATTAGATTTAGTTTCATTCCAATTGATCCGTAGTGAGGAGGTCATCCAGGATGTAGAACATGTCAGAAAAACAACAATATGTGACAAATATTTACAACTCAAACAAATAAGCTAATGTACCATTCCACAGGTCCCAAGTGGAATGATTGTCATTTTTTAATGAACACTATATGAAAGGATCATTTTACAAATACTAATGCACTGAATTTAAAATAAAAAAGTTGTTTTGTTTATTTATAAGTAATAAACGTGTAATACAACTATTATAATACTTATTTACAATGAACACATTACTTCACAGACAAATCAGTTGGTTCTACTGAAAAATTCATCAATGGAGTAGGAAGAGCTGGCCACCAATATATCCTTTAGGCTTCTCTTGAACTGAATTTCATTGGTTGTGATTTCTAGTACTGATTCCATCAATTGAGCTGTTGGTTTGAAAAAGTGATATATTTTTAATGAGAAATTTCATTAAGGAGGGGTTCATGGTGTGTGTTCCTGTAGTCATGTCCTAGTTCATGAACCACTGGCAATGTATGAGTGGCCAAGTAAGTGGTCCCGACAGTCGGGATACCAGTTACTTTGGAATAAGGCTGGGCATCTCGGACATATTCTGAGTCGTGGTCACCTTTGTGCTCATATGGCAAAGACTACCAAATCCACCGGTTAGCCCTCAGCCGTTGGGGGTAAAACCCAATGGGACTCGGGGAAAGTAAGGCTAGCAACCTGCTTCCCTGGTACTTTAAATATGATGCTGGCAATAATCAGAGCAAAATGCCTCGGACCTTTGGAGGTAACGGAGTCCCACCTCTAACTGACAAACCAGGGACTCCTAAGATACGACTTGGCAAACAAATGGTAATGAGATGGGGAGCTATTAATATCAATGGGGGCTACTCTGGGAAGAAGGTAGAGCTGGCAGAGGCTGCAAGTAAGATGGGGCTGGACGTTTTAGCGGTTAGTGACATTCGGGTAAGGGGTGAGAAAGAAGAGGAAGTGGGAGAATACAAGGTCTACCTGTCAGGAGTCAAAGCAGGAATAGCACAATGGGGTGTAGGGCTTTACATCAGGAAAGAAATGGAACCCAGTGTAGTTGCAATAAGGTATGTAAACGAACGACTGATGTGGATAGATTTGACAGTGTCTAGCAAGAAAATTAGGATTGTGTCAGTATATTCGCATTGTGAAGGGACAGATCAAATTAAGATGGATAGTTTTTATGGGGCACTCAGTGATGTAGTTGTTAGAGTAAAGGACAAGGACAGTGTTCTGCTCATGGGTGATTTTAACGCCAGGATTGGAAATCGAACAGAAGGGTATGAAAAGGTTATGGGTAAATTTGGAGAGGATATGGAGGCCAACGGGAACGGGAAACAACTCTTGGATTTCTGTGCCAGTATGGGCTTAGTAATCACAAACTCCTTTTTTAAACATAAGAACATTCACCGGTATACTTAGGAAGGCAGGGGAACCAGATCTGTCATTGACTATATAATAACAGATCAGGAATTCAGGAAAGCTGTGAGGAACACACGTGTATTCAAGGGATTCTTTGATGACACTGATCATTATTTAATCTGCAGTGAAATTGGGATTGTGAGGCCGAAAGTGCAGGAGGTCAGGTCCATATGTAGGAGGATAAGAGTGGAGAAACTTCAGGATAAGGAAATCAGGCACAAGTACATAACAGCGATCTCAGAAAGGTACCAGTTAGTTGAATGTAGTCAATTACAGTCATTGGAAAAGGAATGGACAAGGTACAGGGACACAGTACTAGAAGTGGCTAAAGAATGTCTTGGAACAGTAGTGTGTAAAAGTAGGATGAAGCAAACAGCTTGGTGGAATGATACAGTCAGGGCAGCCTGTAAAAGGAAAAAGAAGGCGTATCAAAAATGGCTACATACCAGAACCCAGGTAGACAGAGAAAGTTATGTTGAAGAAAGAAACAAAGCCAAACAGATAATTGCAGCATCCAAGAAGAAATCGTGGGAAGACTTTGGAAACAGGTTGGAGACTATGGGTCAAGCTGCTGGAAAACCATTCTGGAGTGTAATTAGCAGTCTTCGAAAGGGAGGTAAGAAGGAAATGACAAGTATTTTGGACAGGTCAGGAAAACTGCTGGTGAATCCTGTGGATGCCTTGGGCAGATGGAGGGAATATTTTGAAGAGTTGCTCAATGTAGGTGAAAATGCGATCAGTAATGTTTCAGATTTCGAGGTAGAATGGGATAGGAATGATGATGGAAATAGGATCACATTTGAGGAAGTGGAAAAAATGGTCAATAGATTGCAGTGCAATAAAGCGGCTGGGGTGGATGAAATTAAGTCGGAACTCATCAAATACAGTGGAATGTCAGGTCTTAAATGGCTACATAGGATAATTGATATGGCCTGGGAGTCGGGACAGGTTCCATCAGACTGGACAAAAGCAGTAATCACACCAATCTTTAAACATGGAAACAGAAAAGATTGTAACAACTACAGAGGTATCTCTTTAATCAGAGTTGTGGGTAAAATCTTCTCAGGTATTGTTGAAAGGAAAGTGCGAGTATTAGTTGAGGACCAATTGGATGAAAATCAGTGTGGGTTTAGGCCTCTTAGAGGTTGTCAAGACCAGATCTTTAGCTTACGGCAAATAATGGAGAAGTGTTATGAGTGGAACAGGGAATTGTATCTATGCTTTATAGATCTAGAAAAGGCATATGACCGGGTTCCTAGGGGGAAGTCATTGTCTGTTCTACGAGATTATGGAGTAGGAGGCAAACTTTTGCAAGTAATTAAAGGTCTTTACATGGATAGTCAGGCAGCAGTTAGGAGTTGACGGTAAATTGAGTTCATGGTTCAGAGTAGTTTCAGGGGTAAGACAAGGCTGCAACCTGTCTCCACTGTTGTTCATATTATTTATGGATCATATGTTGAAAACAATAGACTGGCTGGGTGAGATTAAGATATATGAACACAAAATAAGCAGTCTTGCATATGCGGATGACTTAGTTGTGATGGCAGATTCGATTGAAAGTTTGCAAAGTAATATTTCAGAGCCAGATCAGAAATGTAAGGACTATGGTATGAAGATTAGCATCTCCAAAACGAAAGTAATGTCAGTGGGAAAGAAATATAAACCGGTTGAGTGCCAAATAGGAGGAACAAAGTTAGAACAGGTGGATGGTTTCAAGTACTTAGGATGCATATTCTCACAGGATGGCAACATAGTGAAAGAACTGGAAGAGAGGTGTAGCAAAGCTAATGCAGTGAGCGCTCAGCTATGATCTGCTCTCTTCTGCAAGGAGGAAGTCAGTACCAAGACTAAGTTATCTGTGCACCGTTCAATCTTTCGACCAACTTTGTTGTATGGGAGCGAAAGCTGGGTGGATTCAGGTTACCTTATCAACAAGGTTGAGGTTACGGATATGAAAGTAGCTAGGATGATTGCAGGGACTAGTAGATGGGAACAAAGGCAGGAGGGTGTCCACAATGAGGAAATCAAAGAAAAACTGGGAATGAACTCTATAGATGTAGCAGTCAGGGCGAACAGGCTTAGATGGTGGGGTCATGTTACACGCATGGGAGAAGCAATGTTACCCAAGAGACTCATGGGTTCAGCAGTAGAGGGTAGGAGAAGTTGGGGCAGACCAAGGAGAAGGTACCTGGTTTGGTTAAGAATGATTTTGAAGTAATAGGCTTAACATCAGAAGAGGCACCAATGTTAGCAGTGAATAGGGGATCATGGAGGAATTTTATAAGGGGGGCTATGCTCCAGACTGAATGCTGAAAGGCATAATCAGTCTTAAATGATGATGATGATGATTTCATTAAGGAATAAATACATTGGGAAGCAGTAGTTAGTATCCTTAGTTCTCTAAGCAGGCTTCTGCAGGATGTTCTTGAGTTCACACTACATATAACTCTTACTGCACATTTTTGTGCCTGGAAAACTTTATCTTGGCTTGATGAATTACCCCAAGAAATAATCCAATATGACATTATTGAATGAAAGTAAGCATAGTATGCCAGCTTTTTCATTTTTACATCCCCTATGTCTGACAGAACTCGCATTACAAATAGAGATTTGTTAAGATACTTCAGCAGTTTTGTGATGTGCTTTTCCCAATTTAATTTATTATCAAGCTGTAATCCCAAGAATTTAACACTGTTCACTTCTTCTATCTGCTTGTCATCGTATGTTAGGCATATACTCGTGGGACAACCCTTACAAGTTCTGAACTGCATGTTTGTGTTTTCTCAAAGTTAGTGACAAAGAACTGGCTAGGAACCAGTGATTAATGTTCACAAATATTTTATTAGCTGATCTTTCTAAGACTACACCTGATATTCTATTTATTGCAATGTTTGTATCATTGGCAAACAAAACGAACTTGGCTTTTGGTAATGTTACTGATGAAAGGTCATTGATATACAAAAGTAAGGACACTAAAATGGAACCTTGTGGGACACCACAAGTAATTAGTTCCCAGTTGGATGATTCCTGATAGCTTTATACATGTCTCTTTCCTAATAACACCCTTTGTTTCCTGCCAGAGATATAAGGTTTGAACCATTTTGCAGCATTTCCTGTTACACTATAATATTCTAATTTATTTAAAAGGATATTGTGATTTACACAGTCAAATGCCTTTGAAAGATCACAAAATATACCAGTTACCTGCAATTTTTTGTCTAATGAATTAAGCACATTTTCACTGTAAGTGTAGACAGCCTTCTCAATATCAGAACCCTTTAGAAATCCAAACTGTGACTTTGACAGTATGTTATTTGAGATAAGATGGTTATAAAGCCGAATGTACATGACTGTTTCTAAAATTTTTTGAGAATGCTGGCAAAAGTGAAATTGGACGGAAATTTGATGCTATTTCTTTACCTCCCTTCTTAAACAGTGGCTTAACTTCAGCATATTTCAACCATTCAGGAAATATTCCACTGATAAATGACTGGTTACACAGATAGCTTAATATGTCACTTAACTCAGAATCACATTCTTTTATTAGCTTTGTTGATATTTCATCATACCAACTAGATATTTTTGATTTTAAGGATTTTATCATGGACATTATTTCTGCTGGGGTAGTGAGCGTCAAATTCATGTTATGGAAGTTACTTGAAATGTCTGGTCTGAGGTATTCCATAGCAGCACCTACATAACCTGACAACTCCATCTTTTCAGTAACAGTTATAAAATGTTTGTTAAAAAGTTCTGCAACACTATACGCATCTGTCACCAATGTATCATTTACTCTTAATGCTATTTGTCCCTCTTATGTCTGATTCTACCGGTCTCCTCCTTCACTATATCCCATATTGTCTTTATTTTGTTATCTGATACGACTATCTTTTCCTTGTAAAATATTTGCTTTGATGAATGTATTACAGTCTTTAATATTATGCAGTATTTCTTGTAATGTGCTATAGTATCAACATCAGAATTGTTTCGGATTGATAGATACAGTTTTCTTTTTGTTTTACAAGATACCCCTATTCCTTGAGTAATCCATGGCTTCCTTGTAGACTTTCCTCTAACCTTGATAAGTTTTTGGGGAAAACAGTGTTCGAATAACGTAAGCACTTTATTAGCAAAAGTATTATATTTTTCATTCATGCCATGAGCATAGTAAACATCAGTCCAGTGAATATCTCTGAGGAGTGTCCTAAAATAATCAGTTTTTGGCTTATTGATTACCCTCTTGAGCTCAGATTTAACGGATTTCATATCCTGTTCAGTATTAACATTTAACAGAAGGAACTGCATGTCATGGTCTGAGAGGCCATTGACTATTGGTTTTGTAATATAATTTTGTTCATTGGACTTTTCTATAAAGATATTATCAATGGCTGTTTGTGAGCAAGTGGCTATCCTAGTGGGGAACTTTACTGTGGGAATTAAGTTGAATGATAGTGTTACTAACTCAAATAAGTTCTTATTGGGAGTCTTTAAAGAAATCTACACTGAAATCACCAAAAACCACTATTTCTTTGTTTTTGGTCGTTAAATGGGCCAGTACAGTTTCAAGGTGGTTTACGAACAGATTAAAGTTACCTGCAGGTGCTCGATATACACTTAATATTATGAAGGATTTTTTGTGAAATTCTTCTGTTGCACATGCTTCCATATGCTGTTGTAGACAAAATTTACGAATGTATGTTCTTTAATTTATGACTGTTCCAGATGAATGTGGCAACTCCTCCTCTCTCCATTTATGATCTAGAAAAGAGAGATGCTAACCTAAACCCTGTAACACTTAAAAGTTCTATACCAGTGGTCACATGATGTTCCGATAGCAGATTATGTCAGCTGGGTTTGAAGACTAATTCATCTATGCAGATAATTAATTCATTAATTTTATTTCGTAGTCCTCGAATATTTTGATGCAATAAAGATAGCTGACATTTCACATTGACTGAGTTAAAATTGGGTAGAGTTAAAATATCTGCTGACTGTTGAAAATTCTTAACCAATGGCTGTTTATGCTGATGAAATAAGCTAGAATTATGTTTTTTGCTTTCTTTCTCATACTGAAGGTTTGTCTCAGACCTAACCTCTCTTAAAATTTGGTTTCTTTCTGTCCTCGCTACCCAAAAAAAGGGTCTTTTCTGGACCCTACAACCACTGGTATTGTATCACTCGTGACAGTGCCTCCCCCTTTAACTTTCCTGCTATTTTCCCAGCCAGTTTACGCTTCCCCTTCCTGTTGAGGTGCAGGCCATGCCTAGTATAATCCCAACTGTTTAGAGAATCAACAGGAACCACACCAATGTGTGACCCTGCATCCAACATAAGCAACCGTTCCAACTCCAAATTAACTCTCTTGACGGAAGAGTTCAAATGAGGTTGGTCATGGTGTCCAAGAACTGGTACAAACTCGACACTAGTATGCTTCGATGCTGATGCAATCTTTGCCAGGTGACACTCTATACTGTACCCAGGATCTCTGTCAATACTATTACCTGCCCCACCCTCTACAACCAAGGTGTCTTCCTTAGTGAAATTTCTGCAAAGTGATCCTAAATCCACTGTCACCCGCTCCAGACCAGCACTAGGTTTTAAAAAATTGGTGACCTGGTATTCTGATCCTAGTTCATCTTGAAAAAGTTCGCCAACACCTCTGCCATGGGAACTACTGTATTTTATGTACAAGATGATCTATAATAAATAATGGGTAACAACCTTCCACCGTAATTTTAAGTACTGACTCCATATAGACTACAGAAAATTACCCTCTTTCTTTGTTTTTAACTGCTAGCAGATTCAGATGAACTTGATTCTATTATTCCTTGATCAAGCCAAACATGGACTTTGTTACCAACAATTTCCTCCTATTCTGGCAACAATCTTCCAGGTCCGCTATGTGTTAGCTGCTCTCCTCTTTTAATTGTCTCCATTCTGTTTGTCCTTGTTGAGGGTATAATTAGCACTAAATCTTCAGTATCTTCTTTCACTTGATCACTAACAGAGCTTTCAAGCCCAGCTCTGGTTTGTCTGCTACATGGACAAACGACACAGCTTCCCCTCTCACTTACTAATAATTTTGTGTGTGTGTAGATCAGTTTGTGTGTACATTCTAAATCCTATCAAAAGTTAAAATGACGTTTTCCCCCATAGATCTGTGGTATTTTGAATTCACAACATATTGAACTGATGGTGCCACTTTGTACCATCTGATAGGGTTGTCAACACTAAGTTTAAAGATGATTGTAGCCAAAGCAGAACTGATCTCAATCTGTTCACTGGCTCTAGGAAGTACTGTCATCATTAAAATGTACCCAGTTCCTTTTATCCTGCAGTATGCTTGAATTCCTGAGAAGTAAAGCAAGTATCTCTTTCAACTTCTATTTGTGTTATTACTTCCTACACAAATTTGTCTATATTGGATAAATAACAAAAGTTTTGGAAGTCATTTCAGTGTTTGTCCCACTGTCTATACACAATATATTTAATATTGCTTCCAATTCCACATTTGGAAATAAATCTTCAGTAAATGACTTCTTAGCTTTAAGTTCACCAACTTTTATTTGAAAAGCAAAGCCAGAAATTTCTCTCAAACATTTCTAGGTTTTCTGCCATATTAATTTGTTTTGAAAATTAACTACATAAGGATTTAAAGTCCTTAAGCAAAGCAAAGGTAATATTTTTATTTACTTTTTCGATTTTGCCTTGCCATTTTTAGATATTTTGTTGGTTTGTTTCACTGTTCACAATGTTCCGAAGTAGACCAAGCAATTCTGTTACATCATCTCTAAATTAACAAATATATAAACCACCCGTAGTTAGTTACAACTTGGTGTACCATGTTTGCTCTAATATGTTTTTATTTTGTTGGATATATCTCCTTACATCATTATGTATAAAATTTCTCCTTGTGTTGTTCTGCTGTTGCTAATCAAAAAAATATGGATCCTCATTGTGGATCCAGAATCCACATAATCACATACTGCTACAGCATTGTAGGCAAAATGGCACTCAGAATAGTTCACTGTAAACATCATACATTTTATGGTGAAAACTGCATGACCACTAATTCACTTCATTGTAGCAGAACCCTCCAAGCTTGTAGAAGAAACACCAGTTCCGACTTTCAGACAAACGATTTATTTCTTTCACCATTACAAACGCCACCAACACATGAACGCAAAGAACAACACAATGTAACTCGCATGCTATCTGTGAACATAATTTCTCCATAAACAAACAAAAACTACTCTGTAGCATTTGTCTTGTGTGGTATGTCAATAGTCTTGTTCGTCAGAAAATCTTAAAATTCCCCATCTGAATCCAAGAATAGCAAGGATGTGGCGCTCAGATTTTAGAAGTAGATGGTTTAATGTTTGACTACTTATTTGATCAGGGACTGGAACGGTATTTCGGTACATTGTAAGTACAATGAGGAGTTTTCTTTCACAAACAAGAATATTATAGATTCCAAATTTTCTGTGTCGAAAGCCAGGGGTGATGCTCTCTGCTCATCTTTTGTGGAGACAGAAGGCAGGAGGGGGGTTGTTACATGCTGAAGCTTGGGTGAAATACATTACCAGAAAGTTGGTAATGACAGTAGGGCAGATTACACTATTCAACCCTTAGAGATGCCTGGTATATCATTTCCTGTTGTTGACAACAAATATGCCATAAGTTGATCCATGTCTATGTGAGGGAGTTACAGCTTCTAAAGATGGATACAAAACATTCCCAGTGTTCCTCCTTTTGTGTTATTATAATGACATGAGTTCCAGCTCAGAGATATTGAAGGTAACAGTGTCTCTCAATGGAGGGCACTTATATTGCTGGAATGCCCTTCTTTGGCATTTAATGGCCACAGAATCTCCTGCATCCACCATAGGAATGGCCGCTGATGGGGTGAAACTTCCTCTACCTGTTACCCATTGGCCTCCTCAGCCTAATCAAAGTCTTCTTACACATTTATAAAATATAGGAATTGACTGCTTACTTTTAGAACTGTGGTTCTGTTGCATTTGCTCTGGTTTTACAGTTTTGGAAAATGGCATGTCCCAGATGATGTTGATTTTCACTTTTTTGGTAATTACTTTTTGAATCAATTTCATAAATACAGAGAGAGGTGCACATTAAAACAGTGTAAAATATTCATTTTGCTAGAAAAAGCAAATTATTTATACTGTCTCATTTCAAATTACAAAATCTGTCATGAATTTTAACAGCCAACACCAAGCAGAACACAGGATCACTGCAGAACTTATTTCTTACTCATATCATACATCATACATCAGTAAGTGTTTCATACTGGTCTTTCTAATTTATAAACCAAAATATCACATGTGCCATCATGTATGTGATATGAAAAAGTAACCACAAATTCTAATATTTGAATTAAACAAATTCCAGACTTCCACTGCTGATATTCTAAAAATCTGATTATTATAGTTTAATTAACAGTAAAATCACAGTAACAAAACTACCTGAAACCCTTATGGTAAATGACTAGAATGGCTTTAATTGCATAAAATAATGAATTCAAGTTTTCAGTAAGAAATATAGACAAACAAGCTTTAAAAACAAAAAATTAAATGATCAGATTTAATTGGGAGATGCCATGTAAGCAAATAGAGTGAATGTAATAATTTTTTTTATACAGTTTGTTCTTGGGTTATATATACATGGAAACAATGTTATTCTGTTTTATGTTGAAATAATGCAGAGTGTCTGAATTAACTATTGATCTTCTCAATTAAAATGCCAGATACATTGTCAAATAAGGACAAAATTTACTCCACTTCTATCTTGTACAATATGTTATGAACAGTAAAATGACTACACTCTGAAATGTACCAGATGTACAAGTACGAAATGCGGATTTCAGACAACAAATGTAGCATCAATGCAATTTGTGCTATAAAGATTTGACACATGTCATTTTACTGTGTTATCATGCATCAGACATGCATGAGTGATAAACTGGAAAAGTACGTGTACAGTGTTGTGTTCAACATGTCAATATTTATATCTAACAAAGAGCATTCATGGACAGCATTAAGTTTTTGTTTTCATTTGAAGAAAACAGCTGCTGAATCATACCAATTACTCCAAGAAGCTTATGGTGAAGATGCTCCATTGCAAGTTATCCGTGAACAGTGGTTTTGGTATTTCAAAACTAGTGGCCTCAATGTTGTAAACAAGGAACATGGAAAACAGCCAAAAAAATACAAAGATGTGGAATTGGAAGCATTGTCGAACGAAGATTATTCGTAAACACAAAAACAACTCTCTGAGCAATTGAGCATTAGTCAACAAACTGTTTCCAATCTACTACAAGAGATGGGAAAGATTCAGAAGACCAATAAATGGGTACCACCTGAGTCGAATGACAGGCAAATGGAAAAGCACAAAAACACTTGAGATTTTGCTCCCTTGATACAAAAGGAAGTTATTTTTGCAGTGTATAGTTACAGGGATGAAAAGTGGATTTATTTTGAGAAGCTCAAGTGCAAAAATCATGATTAGACCCAAGCATACCATCCACATTTCTCGCAAGCCTGAATCACTTTGGCAAGAAGGCGATACTCTGTGTTTGGTGGGACCAGAGGGGCGCGGTCTATTATAAGCTGTTAAAACCTGGCAAAACTGTTAATACTAGATGTTACCAACAACAATGGACTTATATGAACCATTTGCTGCTTGAAAAAAAAAAAAATTAAAAAAAATTAAAAAAAAAAATGCCACAATAGCCTAAGAGGCAACACGAAGTAATTTTCTTCCTGCCACTGGTCCTTCACATACAGCAAGACTGGTTTGCGACACGCTGGAAGTACTTGTCTGGGAAGTTCTACTCCATGCAGCTTACTCACCAGACTTGGCTGCTCCTGATTACCATTTGTGTGCATCGATGGGTCACACAGATGCTGAGCAGTGGTTTGGTTCATATGGAGGTTGAAAAAAAAAAAAAATGGCTCGACGAAAGGGTTGCAGCAAAAGGGGGAAAATTTTACTGGCATGGCAGTCACCATGGCCTGAAAGATGGGAAAAATGTGTAACAAATGATGAAGCATACTTTGAATAAAGCACTACTTACCATTCTTCTGAATTTAACTTTTTTTTTGACAAAAAATTCACATTTCATACTTGTACACCTGATAATCCACAAAATCATAAATATGTTAGGGTTCTCCCTACAGAGACCACAATATTTCAGCTATTTTGATTAAAAGAAGAAAGAATATTGGGAATAATCTCTTGTTTTACCATTTGTTAATGTTTCATTATTAATAACTTCTTTTTAGAATGTCTAAATTTCTTATCCAGTTATAGCAGCAGTTCACAACAAAAAAAACTGGAATAAGTGAAACATCATGTAATCCTTTGAAAGAATAAAATGAAATATTTAGTCATTAAATTTCCATTTATCACACTTGTAAATTATTGGGTCATCATAATGCTTTGGAACCAAATAATTTGCAGAAAGTAATAAACACTTGCGGCTAATACTATTTCATTTGTGAAGTTAAACATTTCACTGTCCTGAACCATGTTTCATATTCTTTACTTCTTTCTTTTGCCAGTGCATATTCAGTCCCGATAATGATGTTGCAACAGAAATCTATAATTAGAGCAAATAAACTCATAATTTTTTAGTGAGTGAACTTTTTTCTCTCTCAGTGCAAATTCTATATAAAATGCTGACTGTTTTTAATTCTCAACTGCATATGTCTCCCCCACATTCTGATTTAATATTAAACAGTAATACAGAAACTAGGAGAAGTGGCAGGGAATGGCAAGCATATTACGTGCACATAAAAGACATTTGAGAAATCATGAAAGACAAAGTTCGTTCTTTCATGTGAATACTGTTCAGAAGGATGAGTAAACAAAAGAAAACCAGAATTTTCACATGGAACGAAATAAGCAGTATTTTAAATCTTGTTGGAGTGTTGCAGCTTAAAAGGCAAATACCCAACCAGCAGTATAATTAGCAGTACAACACTACTTCCTCCTCTGTACAAAATGTAACCATTATCTCTGATATTTAACTAGCAATGCACATGAATTCAGTAGGCTACTGTTCAAAAAATGAAAGCAAGTACACGTGTGAAACAGTCTTCTAAAGTACCATGGATAAGTTACAAGAATTTTATGAGCAAAATTTAGATAAAAACTTATAATTTTAAATAGATCACAATTACTGATAGCAGTACTGTGCAGTCTTCAGAAAAAAGACAGTTTTGTTGGTCCAGCATCCAAGATTTAAGTCAAATCAAAGAAACACTAAACCGAAAACAAAATACACCATCAATGAATATAAGTAATCAAATAGATAAAAAAATCTACTCACCAAGTGGTGACAGGAGAAAATACGTATAAAAGGTATTACAGTTTGCTATCAGGGGAGACTTACCGGATGAGATGGGAAGGAAAAACTGATTGTTGGGGACTGTGTATGAGATTTGAAAATCTGGGAATTTGAAGGTGGGAGATAGGGCAATATTCAAGACAGATATTACTTCCTCAGTATCAGCATTTCTTCACAGTAACTATTCCTTTCTCCATTCCCTTTTAGTTTTCTACATCTTTCATTTTCTGCCCTGTCTATTTTTCACTGTCCCCTCCCATCTTTATCACATGTAGTGCACTTAGATCTTTACTCTTATTAACTCATGAAAGATGTTTTAACACTAATTTCTGCCTTGCATATTACCCTGTCTTCCACCTTTAAGCTCTGAGATTTTCAAATCTCATCCAAAGCAGTCCCCAACAATTGGTCTATCCTTCTCATTCTGTCTGGTAAGTCTCCCCTGATCCGGGGATATGGATGACTTTTTCTAAAACTCACCAGCCCTTTTCCATCACCCCTCTTCCTTCCCCTTCAACCCTTCTGCCAGAAGAAGGACCCACTGGCTCTGAAAGCCAGCAAACTGTAATGCCTTTTATGCATGTGCTCTCCTGCAGCCACCGGTTGAATAAACTTTTGTCTGTTCAGTTACTTATATATCCAAAAACTGATTATTTTCATTGATATATTACACCATGAATGAAGTGAGGTCTGCAGGTACGATTTCTTAACAAGAAGCAGTGTTTGTCCACAGAGCATGAATTTTGTCACTTCAACATCTAATACAGTAATATTATTGGTGTCTCGTGTCTCTTGCTGACAGACAATTTTTTCCACAATTTCAGCTTTACATGCGCTATGCTATTTTTTTGTTATTTCACAAGAGATCAAACATCAAAAAAATCATTCAAAAGCTATACATTGTGTCCCATTTCTGACAATTTTCTATCTCCTCCAGGTCTTTAACGCGATTAATACTCAGTGTTCTTGAAAAAAGTGGTAAGGGGGGAGGGGGGGGGGGGGGGGTAAAATTGTAATAATACAGCAAAGTGTCATGAAATAGTGTCTTCAACAAGAAAAGTATGAAGTAACAAACAATAACAATAATAATAATAATAATAATAATAATAATAATAATAATAATAATAATATGAAAATGTAAAAACAGGCACTACTTAGTTTGCAAATGGCCTTAAAAGAAATTTAACAGTATTTTTATAATCACTGAATGGGCAGAGAGACAAATCAATTTTCTCTACACAGATATAAATTCTGCCTGAAACAATCTCTATGCTTCTGCTTTCAGAAATCTGTTGACAGCTACTGAAAGTTCCAGCATAATGTACTGACTATTCAAAACTCTGCTGTTGATTGAGATATCAAATCAAACTGAAGGTAAAATGCAATACATAGGTGCCACAGGACCAAATTTGATACGTTGTTCAAAATAGGACTGTAAGTTATAATGTGGATGGGAATACTATAAGAAAAAATAATCATCCTATGATTAAAAGCCATATTTGTTTAAAAACATTTTCATTCTCTAAACTACTATTATTTCGGTTTACTTTATAGTCTAGAAGTAAATTCATCACTTTCAGATACATAAGTAATGGTTCTAATGATGATGTGCACTCAAGTTACAGGAACAGACACTTGTAATGGTATAGAAATTACTGCATGAAGTTAGAAGAGGATAGTAACTTGAGCCAGTCTTCACAAGTATGTTGTTTATCTCAACGCTTACTCCTTGCACCGAATTAAGTATTTGTATAGGAATAAATATAACACAATTGGCATAAACTGACATACACGTTCAGAAACATTCAAAGCACCTGATAAATGTGGCTTAGTGCCATTGCAGACTGTAATTTCCTTCTATGCAAAATCATTTGATTAAAGCAATATCAATAGAAAAACAGTAACTAATCAGTCTTCACAATTCTGTTAATTTTAACAGTACCTATTATGGAAATTATGGTGGAAAACTTTTAGACCCTTAATGAACATAAGCAAGTTTTCTTTTTAATAATGTGAGGCAACTGGTAGTAATACAGATCTTTCACGATCAAAGATACCACACCAAGGAATGTATATTTCCAAACTTCACTGTCAATCAAAACTTTGCTTAATTTGTTTAGTAGTATGGCTTTTTTGAATGTGCATTATAGTCACTCGTTAAGTCATTACTTTCTAATGTTTGCTGTTATTGAAGGCTCAACTTTTTACTTGGAAACAAGTACAGTACAAATCTGCAGTATTGTAATGACAAAAGCCACATACTGTGAACACGTTATTTCGCACTTGTGAAAAATATGGGCACTGGTCTGCATGTGTATATATCAACAAGTATTATGTAACAATCGTGATATATGCTTATTTCTTCAGTCCTCTACTGTTTTACAAAAGCAGATAAATGCAGTATCCATCATTTGAAGTTCGAGTTTCATCATTTTTCAGATCTGTGTCCAAACCACTGTTGCAGGGTTGAACATGTGCAGAACATATAAGTTTTTGAGGAATCAATCATAACTATAGCTGTACACTAGTCCCTGATCACAAAAGAAACACAGTAGTGACATATATTGCTAAAGGAATCATATAAAAATATTAGCATTCTTTCTGAACTATTGGGGCCTTTTTCAGGCAGACTATTCGCACATTCTATTAAACTGATGCAACACTCTCAAGTAAAGACATTTCTGTATTTCTCACAAATCTCACAAATATTCTTTACACCCTATAATTATTGAAAAATAAGTTGCTCTTTATATATGTTGACAAGTTTGATACGAATGTAGCCTCAGCACACAAACGTGCCTGTTAATTCATTTCACTAGCATCAATCACGGTACTCCATGTTTAGCACCATATATACCATCTGTCAGAATATAGTAATGTTCTACCAACCCACAGATGCAGATCACGCCATCAGGTACAATGACTGTAACATTGAAAAACAGTATTGTTGGAGTATTGCACGGGTAAAAGGCATGATTCTGCTAAAACGCCCAACAAATAATCTGTAATGAATCTAACACTGTATATAGTTTCAGTTGTCCTTGATTCTACTTTTACTATCTTATTGATGTGACGAGATCAAAAGTGTATGCCTCAGCTGCTTTACAATAGGCGTAAATGACAACTAATGTGGTAACAACTGGAACAACAAGCATTGTGAATTTTCGGCGAGGTGCTCCTTGATGAACTACTCCACTCCACTCCAACCACCTCCAGAGCGTGCTGAACTGTTGTGGTGGCAAAGGTCTCTGTGGAACAACAGATCTCCTTGGTCTCGACCTGTGGAAGAAAGATTGTTAATTAATAAAATACTTGTTAAAAACAACTATTGTGGATATCACATACTGAAGCGTATGATTTATGTAACACTGCAACAACACAGTATTTCTCACTTGCAACTGAAATCACCATGTAAGTTCTCTTAACTACTGAAGAATGTGAAAAAGTATAAAAAGTAAATCATAGATCACTGAAAATCTACATGTAATAAAACTGTGGGAATCAAAATGTAAATTAAAAATAAGATCTTTATGAAATAACTAATATTATAAGCATCATAAGAGAAGCAGACACACTCCTCAATCAGTGAATATTGGTGTGACTATGGGGGTCAGTGTGTGGTTGCCTTCATGGATGTTTGTGTAAGAGTGTGTACTTAAACTAGAAAAGGGATGATAATTCAAAATCTAGAAATGCCTTTGTGCTGTCACGTACATCTTTCATTGTGCGTCAGTAAATCACAGGTCAGTAGTCAACCTTCCCTAACATACTAATTCTATTCTGGTATTTCCATTATTGTAATAATAATAATAATAATAAAACCCGTGGAGGCCCAGGAAAAGAATAGGCCTTCAGTATGTTCTGCCAGTCGTAAAAGGCGATGAAAAGAACAAACCACTAGTAGGGCTAACCCCCCTTTCAGTGTGATTAGTTGGTTCAGGACAAAACTAATGAAGCCTCGGACAAGCGCTGTCATGGTCGGGGACGATGCTTGAACCCTATGCCCGTCCACAATGGTAACGACACTACTAGCCACACGGAAAATGATTTAAATCCAAATAGAGGCGTTTTGCAGGATATGCTTCCTGCAACCACTCTAGAAGGAAAACAAAGACAGAGGATGAGATGGTCAGATGAAGTTAACCGACACCTCATGTTCTCTTATTACCAAGCAACAAACTTGGGAACCAACACAACTGGATACAGATCACAAGTATACACAACATGTATTACCAGATACCCAGAATTAAAATTTTTAACAGAACAACGACTAGCTGATCAGATCCGTGTAATAATCAAAAATAACAGGATACCCCAGTCAGAATTAGAAAACATCAAACAACAAGTACATGGAACAAAATAATGTGCAGTCAGAAGAAGACGAAGAAAATACAGTAATGGACTCAAACATCCCAGAGCAAACAAACGGAGAACACCACGCATCAATTAAACAATCAGAGGAAAACAAAATCTTAAGACAGCCACCATAACAAGCACAAATAAAACAGGAAGTGACACACATGTTAGATATAGAAGAAAAATTTCAGCTAACATATATAGAATACAAAGACACAAACACAGACATTAGACCATTTCTGCATAGACCACCAAATAACCCACAAGTCAAAACAACAACAACAACTATCAACACAATCATACACAACAAAATAAATGAAAATACAACTACGGAAGAGTTACAACTACTGGTTTATATAGGAGCACTCACTACACTAAATATACACATTAGGCAGAGATCAGAACAAACCAACACACAGAAGAAACCCACAAAACCAGCAAGGCAACACAGGCTACAGATCAGAATAGAAAAACTAAGAAAAGACATTGGACAGCTAACACATTTTATAAGAAATGAAATAGCAGACAAAAAACAAAATAAGGTTAGGTAAAATCTCACAACAAGAAGCGATAGAGCAATTAGATGAAAAGAAGCAGAAATTACAAGCATTGGCCAAATGACTTAGAAGATACAAAAAAAGTGAAAATAGAAGGAAACAACACCAAACATTGAACACAAACCAAAAGAAATTTTATCAGACAATAGATAACACACACATTAAAATAGACAACCCACCAAACATAAGAGACACGGAACACTTCTGGAGCAACATATGGTCAAACCCGGTACAACATAACAGGCATGCACGGTGGATACAAGCAGAAACAGACACATACAAGATGCAAAATTGTTGAGGCTTTCGTGGCCACTTGTTGACAAACTGCCTATTGGCTTCCGTCTCGGGTTCTTCGGCCGACGTTCATCTAATGATTTTTCTGACGTTTCGCCAGCACGAGTGGCTGGCATTGTCAAAGCTTCACCCTCCATTGCCGGTGGTGAACTGGAGGCGAGCTCGCGGCCGCAGACTATATGTACCTGGCGCGCCAACGTCCGAGGGCTTCTCCACGGTCATTTCCGGTGCGGTTCTCCTCTTGCTACCTGCGACGGTCGTTCGCTGCAGTACGGGAAGCCAGGATCCGTTTACCTTAAGGCTTTCCTCCTTCTTGTTGAAACTGTTCGCGTGTTTTTGGATTTCTACAGCTTCTCTGAACAAGCGCGTGTGATAGTGCTTCTCTACAGCCAGAACTTCCGTGTCGGCGAATTTTATTGCGTGGTCGGTCTCATTCAGTGCGTGCTCTGCCACGGCCGATTTCTCCACCTGCCCCAACCTGCAATGTCGCTTATGCTCTTTGATCCTGGTGTTAATGGATCGTCGGAATGACTGGACTGGACGATCCATTAACACCAGGATCAAAGAGCATAAGCGACATTGCAGGTTGGGGCAGGTGGAGAAATCGGCCGTGGCAGAGCACGCACTGAATGAGTCCGACCACGCAATAAAATTCGCCGACACGGAAGTTCTGGCTGTAGAGAAGCACTATCACACGCGCTTGTTCAGAGAAGCTGTAGAAATCCAAAAACACGCGAACAGTTTCAACAAGAAGGAGGAAAGCCTTAAGGTAAACGGATCCTGGCTTCCCGTACTGCAGCGAACGACCGTCGCAGGTAGCAAGAGGAGAACCGCACCGGAAATGACCGTGGAGAAGCCCTCGGACGTTGGCGCGCCAGGTACATATAGTCTGCGGCCGCGAGCTCGCCTCCAGTTCACCACCGGCAATGGAGGGTGAAGCTTTGACAATGCCAGCCACTCGTGCTGGCGAAACGTCAGAAAAATCATTAGATGAACGTCGGCCGAAGAACCCGAGACGGAAGCCAATAGGCAGTTTGACATACAAGATGATAACACAAATGCCTGAAGTGACAATTTTGCAACATGAAGTCACCCAAGCAATTAATTCTACGCACAATTGGAAAGCCCCTGGAAAAGATAAAATAGCAAATTTCTGGCTAAAGAAGTTCACCTCAACACGCTCACATCTAACTAAATTATTTAACAGTTACATTGCAGACCCATACACATTCCCTGATACACTTACACATGGAATAACTTATCTGAAACCTAAAGATCAAGCAGACACAGCAAACCCAGCAAAATATCGCCCCATAACATGCCTACCAACAATCTACAAAATATTAACTTCAGTCATTACACAGAAATTAATGACACATACAACACAGAACAAAATTATAAATGACGAACAAAAAGGCTGTTGCAAAGGAGCACAAGGATGTAAAGAGCAACTGATAATAGATGCAGAGGTGACATATCAAGCTAAAATTAAACAAAGGTCGCTACACTACACATACATTGATTACCAAAAAGCTTTTGATAGTGTACCCCACTCATTGTTACTACAAATATTGGAAATATACAAAGTAGATCCTAAATTGATACAGTTCCTAAACATAGTAATGAGAAATTGGAAAACCACACTTAATATCCAAACAAATTCAAATAATATCACATCACAGCCAATACAGATTAAGTGTGGAACATACGAAGGAGACTCATTAAGTCCTTTCTGGTTCTGCCTTGCTCTGAACCCACTATCCAACATGCTAAATAATACAAATTATGGATACAATATTACTGGAACATACCAACACAAAATCACACATCTGCTACACAAGGATGATCTAAAACTACTGGCAGCAACAAATC
The DNA here is from genome assembly GCF_023864275.1 of Schistocerca cancellata. Lineage (NCBI taxonomy): Eukaryota > Metazoa > Arthropoda > Insecta > Orthoptera > Acrididae > Schistocerca > Schistocerca cancellata. The sequence goes on along the minus strand of NC_064627.1, from coordinate 910,986,648 downwards.
AACAACTCAACCAATTACTAAAGATAACAGAAGTATTCAGCAATGATATAAATATGGCTTTTGGAACAGACAAATGTAAGAAAAATAGCATAGTCAAGGGAAAACACACTAAACAAGAAGATTACTTATTGGATAACCACAGCGACTGCATAGAAGCGATGGAAAAAACAAATGCCTATAAATATCTAGGATACAGACAAAAAATAGGAATAGATAATACAAATATTAAAAAAGAACTAAAAGAAAGATACAGACAAAGATTAACAAAAATACTGAAAACAGAATTGACAGCAACAAACAAGACAAAAGCTATAAATACTTATGCTATACCAATATTGACCTACTCATTTGGAGTAGTGAAATGGAGTAACACAGACCTAGAAGCACTCAATACACTTACACGATCACAATGCCACAAATACAGAAGACATCACATCATTCAGCAACAGAAATATTCACATTAAGCAGAAAGGAAGGAGAAAGAGGATTTACCGATATAAAAAACCTACATTATGGACAGGTAGACAATTTAAGAAAATTCTTTCTAGAACGAGCAGAAACTAGCAAAATACACAAAGCACTCACTCATATAAATACATCGGCTACACCATTGCAATTTCATAACCACTTCTACAACCCTTTAGATCACATAACATCAACGAAGAAAGTAAATTGGAAAATGGAAACACTACATGGAGAGCACCCGTATCATCTAACACAGCCACACATCGATCAAGACACATCCAACACATGGCTAAGAAAAGGCAATATATACAGTGAGACTGAAGGATTCATGATTGCAATACAGGATCAAACAATAAACACCAGATATTACAGCAAGCATATTATTAAAGATCCCAATACCACAATAGATAAATGCAGACTTTGCAAACAACAAATAGAAACAGTAGATCACATCACAAGCGGGTGTACAATACTAGCAAATACAGAATACCCCAGAAGACATGACAATGTAGCAAAAATAATACATCAACAGCTTGCCGAACAACATAAACTTATAAAACAACACGTTCCCACATAAAAGTATGCACCACAAAATGTACTGGAGAATGATGAATACAAATTATACTGGGACAGAACCATTATAACAGATAAAACAACACCACATAACAAACCTGACATCATACTCACCAATAAAAAGAAGAAATTAACACAACTGATCGAAATATCCATACCCAATACAACAAATATACAAAAGAAAACAGGAGAAAAACTTGAAAAATACATCCAACTGGCTGAGGAAGTCAAGGACATGGGGCATCAGGATAAAGTTGACATTATACCAATTATACTATCAACTACAGGAGTCATACCACACAATATCCACCAGTACATCAATGCAATACAGCTACATCCGTACAACTACAGAAATCCGTAATTATTGATACATGTTCAATTTTCCGAAAGTTCCTAAATGCAATATAACATATACCGTACAGTTAAAAGGAAGTCACGCTTGATTAAGGTCCGCATCACTTTCCATTTTTGACCAGACATAACGTCTGAGAAAAGAAAGAAATAATAATAATAATAATAATAATAATAATAATAATAATAATAATAATTAAAGAATAAGGTGAAGATGTTTTTACTTCAGACAGTCAATACAAGCAATATGGACAACGCGAGAACACCGCATGCAGTGGATTCTTTACAGTGACATCATCATCATCATCATCATCATCATCATCATCATCATCGGCAAAATACCTACTGACATACAGCCAAACCATGATGAGTATGTGTCAGAATAATTCCATTGGTTTCTTTTTCTTTCTAATTAATACCTCTTCACTCTAACTTGTATCATTTTCCAATATCATCATATTTCAAATGCTTCCAGTTCTTTTCTGTAATTTTCCTACAACTCATTTTTTTCACTTCCACACAATACTGTGCTGTGCTTTAGACACAATGCCTTAGAAATTTTTGCTCAGTTCTATGTAAATATTAATGCATTTACTGTAATCAGAAAAAATCCTTTATTGGTGTGGATCGCAATTTGTCATTTTTATTGATAACTAGTTTTGGCTAAAATTGTTCAGATCTGTAATTCTACAGAAAATTGCACGTAAGGAAAAATGGTCTGACACGAACTGCTAATACAATAGTTCCACAGTATAATCATGTGTATACTACAGCATTCGCCCCCTCCCTTGTATACCATCACTCATCGCTAGGACCTGCCATCATAAATTTTATGCAAGCTGCGTAGCTCAATCCAACATTAATGTAAAAACACCTAAAAATACATATTTACTTCATTGCAACTATTATGACACAGTGTGTTGTCATAACAAAAACAAAACTGAAACTTACTCAAGACTAAGAAATCATTGCATCCACTGCATAACAACATTATAGCAAATAATCTCCACATGTGCACGGTGAAGTTAGAACTAACAAATTATGTTATGTTGCATCAGAAAACAATACATTATTTTCATTCAGTTATACAAGGATGTCTTATTGCTTGTGCAAGTATTGTACTACATAGATTCCACAAGTGAAGTATGAACAACACAGTTTATAGAATGAGTTACACATGAAATGTAGCATTGGTAAAAAACAATGCCTGCCTCATAGCAGGGACAATACTAAATGATAATATGTGTCAGGGCTTGCAAGAAAGCAACATTTTGCAAGATGGCACTACTGGTAGAATATTCACTGAAGTGAAAAACTACTGAACAATTTACTATCTATAGCAATTACAATAAAAATTATTTCAATAACAAGAAAGAATATGAAAAATTCGTATAATTAAAACCCATTGCTGTCAGTGGCATGTAAATATATTTCAAAATACCTGTAACAACATTTGTATTATCTACGTAACAATATGTAAGTAACCAAAACTATTCAGGTATAGAAAAATACAGAATCATATGAAAGAGTAAAATTAATATGAACTCTGTAACAACTTGTTCCATAGTAATAAGATGCCTCACACAGTTTGGAAGCGTGTCATGGGTTTTACATCAACATTCTTAGCAGCAATGATAAACATTTTGTAGATACAGTTCTTGTAAACCTTATACAATTTGTTCATATTTAATAAATGGTGTATCACCTAAGCATTTTCCTTACTGTTTACTGATGCTATGTCTTATGGGTAACATACAACACCCTCAAATAACTGAGTGAAAATTGTGTGTTGTTTCTGATGCTATGTCTCTACAGTAACATAGTACGTTGATTGCGATTTCATTCTGCAGATGTGAGATTATTTAATATAATGTTACTAGACAGTAGATGCAACAACCTTAGTCTTGGGTAAGCATTATGTAGTCTCAACTTTTCTCCTGAAGTGATGGCACAGTGTATCCTAATACTACTACATCATGTAAATATATTTTTATGCAGTTTTACTTTTATGTTTCATCTAGCTATATAGTAGGATCAAGCAATGCAGCTTTCACAAAATTTATGATGATCTGTCCAACTGGTTGGCGATTGTACACAGGAGGGGGAAAAGGGGGTCCGACAAGGAATATCGGGGAATATCCTGTGTGAAACTATTCTATACCATTTTTCCTTATCTGCATTTTTCTGTTTAATTACATATCTGAAGTTGGCTAAAAACTCTAGCTGAAGCTCGTAATCAATAAAAATAATTAACTGTGGTATTGACTAGTAAAGCTATTTTTCTGAAACCAATAAATGTAATCGATTACAGATACCCAATCAGACTTATGTCAAGTAACAACATAAATGTTTATAAAAGCAGACTATTTTCACTGAAGAAATCTTTCTTCACCTGTGACAATCTGCTTCTGATGCTCTCTTGTTTCGGCCACCTGGTGTTACACTGCTTCCTGTGCAGCACAGTTTCATTACTTCCTGTATTTTCAAAATACTCAGTTTTGATAGTGACTAAGTCGATATCCTTTTTATGTGTGTTCATCACTTTCACATTTCCCTTGTTTATCCTCAGTCCATGTTCCATCAAAGTTCCATTCAACAGTTCTACGTCTTCCGTGTTTTTTGGCCTGATGTGTGTTGATTAACACTGCCACATTCTGTCCCTGCACTTTTATCCCTTTTCTGAAATATTTTTTTATTCATTTCTTCTTAAACACATCAAGTTTTCTATATTATTGATTGTTGTCTGTATTCAATCCTCATGCTTCTCAAGATTTCTAACAGCACATTCCCTCTTTATTCCGTTGGTCCAAAAATGTCAGTAGGTGCAAGATCAAAATTGTTTCACTGGTACCTTAAACTACATGAAACCAAAATCATCTCCATCCAATGTGTTATAAACTAATTGTTCTGTAAATTTGATGGAAAATCCCTTCTTATAAATAAGCGATACCTAGATAAGCACCTAGTCCCTGCACTTCTCAGCAGTTTTAGTAATTCTAAGTGCATCTCATCAACTGTTACTGATGTGTTTTAATGCCAGTCCTTTGGACAACTTTCGCCTCCAGAAATTAGTATTAAAACACGTACTGCAACTTGTCAGTACTATCATGGTCTTATTTTCATTACGAACAGGCTTTTATCTGAATCCACATCCATACTCAAGTAGGCCTATGCTTTGTCACCTACTGTATGGTTCTTTAATCTTTATGTAACCATGATATGGTCTTTTTAGTATACTGTAGCAGTGTCTGGTCTTTACATGGAAAAAACACTTGTGATTTTGGAATGGCATGTTTGAAATAACTATTTCCACCATATTGTAGAATTAATATATTTCGTCTAGCCTTTATTCGCCATCATTCAGCCTTCTTTTCTTACCTCTACCACAGTGTACCAAACTCCATAAAAAATTAGTTTTTCAAGCATTTGACATTTCTTGTATTCTTCTTGTTTCCTCTCTAGGGGAACCCACATTGTCAAAGTACTGACTCTGTGGGTGGAGACGCTTGTATGTTCTGGAAAAGCTGAGAGCTTTGCTTCTTCTAAACCATCACCCATGCCAGAAAGGCCTCAGTGGATGAACCAGCCAAATAGTGTCCCACAATACCTCATCTCTCCCACTTCCACTCCCACAGTCCTTCCACAACTCCCGCGATATCCAACTCTAGGTGTGATGTGATCCTTGTCAAAGGGTGTGTGATACATGGGAAGATGTAGCATTAATTGAGCCTCAGGGTACCAGGTGAAATCCCCCAGTAATCAGCCTTGCACCGCATAGGGTTCTGTGGTGTTGACCAAATAAATTCTCAATTCTCGTGTGAGCAAAATGGAGAACACATAACAAAATAAAAACTGAGGGACCTATGAGATTATACAACCAAGCAATAGGGATGGAATCAATAGAAGCTGTTTCTATCATTGGATCAGGTGACAGACCAGTCCAAGAAGTGGAAAGTGTTACTGAGAAGTTGGACCATGTCAAGATCAAATCCTTGTCTGGAGCTCAGAAGAGAAAACTTCTCAAAGAACAAAAGGAAAATGAAGATAAAGAAGAGCTCCCTAAAAATGAATGAAGGGAACAAAAAGGTCTTGAACCTAAGACCTCCAAAAAGTGACTGTCTCAGAGTGAAGGGGGTAATTACATTCCTAACTCACAGACAAAGAACAAGAGAATAATGGAGGAGTCTACTACTCCCATTTCTGAGGATAAACAAACCCAGAAAAAGCAGACACAAGAAACTGGGAAACACACTTACACTACTGCAGTGAAATATGCCATTACGGCCTCATATTTAGAAAACTGCCTGATCACCAAAAGTGCAGAAACAGAAACGTACCTTGGTGGAACAAAAATCTGGAATTGCAAAGGAAGTAGGTAATAAGACTGTTCAACCATACAAGAAAGGGCAATGGGCAAAATACTGGGACAGTCTTGTAAAACGCAACCGTGTGATCAAGCAGGTGAAGTTATCATCCTGACAGATATTATGTGAGGAATTGTACAGTACAGCTACTTGGGGTACAGACTAATCCCGGAGGTACTCTAAGCAAGGATGATGATGGATACATAAGAAAAGCAAATGAAACACTGGATATACTTCTCAAGGTTCACTTCCCTCAATGCTCTCTGGCATATAACACAAGGGGTCAGTCCCTGAGTGGTAGGGCTAAACAGGTTATCAAATGGAGAACTGGAAATCTGCCAGAGAATGTGTTGATTTCAAAAGATACAATGGGTGGTGGGAATTTTTTGACAATTCAGGTCACAAGACCCAGACAATTTTTCCAGCTTTACTACAACAAGCAGGGACAGGTTTAATTAGATTCCTATGTAACGTGTTTAGTATCAGCCTATCGAATGGACTCATTTCTCATGCTTGAAGGCCAGTGGAGTTGTTTTCATTCCAAAGTCAAGACAGAACTGATCATACCAAGGCTTAGGAGACGATATTGACCAATCTGTTGTCCTTTCTCCTAATGATATTAGAAAAACTGATTAATGTGCACATTGGGGAAAGAAGGTTAACTGAAGTTTCTTTGCAGGAAAACCAACACGCATATCAACCACACAAATCATGCTAAACACCATTTCACCAACTTTCTGGAAAGGTGGAAAAAGCTCTATACTTTCATGAAATTGCTCTCTGCATCTTCCTGGATATTGAGAGGGCTTTCCGCAATACAATCTTTAAATCCATGGTTAGAGTTGCAGACAAGCATGACACTGGGACCACCATATGCAGGTGGATTAAGACATGTTAAGCAGAAGAAAGGTAGAAGCCACCGTGATGGAAGAAAAAATCGTGATCAACTCCATCAGGATGTGTCTGCAAGGAGGGGTTCTGTCCCCACTACTGTCGAACCTAGTGGTGAATAAACTCGTTGAAGAGTTACATACTAGAGGCAACTTTTGCCAAGGATACACGGATGATTAAGTCATTGTAATATTTGAGAAATTTGCTAGTACTGTTAGAACAATGGCACAATTTCCACTGAGCATTGTGCAAAACTTGTGCAGATAACAGGATATGATGGTCACTCCCAAAGAAAACTGTTGTAATACCTTTTACGAGGAGGTAAATCCAGCATATGCACTGAAATTTCAATCTCCTTAACAAAACTCTACCAGTAGAGGGGGTACTGAAGTCTCTGGGGGTAACACTGGATTTGTAAGTACCATAGACTCCTCGCATATGGCATATATGTTCCAAGGCAGAAGATACTCTTATGAACACTAGAAGAACCTGTGGTAAAAACTGAGGTCTAAACCCCAGGAGTGTATACTTCATGCACACCACTGTAGGAAGACCTATGATTACACAGCTCTACAAAATAAAACTTTTTTTTCGTTGCCAGGGAAGTTTGAACGAAAATGGGATATTGTTATGATACTCATTCCGAGTATATTTGTACTTTTTCCAAATTGGATCTGGTTTTTGAGATATAGGTTATTTGTGGAAATGAGAGTTTCATGTGGATAATATCGACTGCAGGGTCCATATATGGTGTAATGTATTTGCTACCTGTTTTTTAATTAGTGATATTGTACTATCTCTATTAAACAATTGTGCTCAGGGAGTGCATCTGTGTGGTTGAGGATTACATCATGCAAACATCACACTGTCAGCATGTGTTCAGTCCTGTTGTGCGGTGCGTGTGTTGAAGGAATGGAAGGCACAAGGCACTGGGGCTGGGACAACCTACACTAAAGAGAGCAATCTTTCTAGGAAAGCTGGCCACAGTATTCCTGATGGAAATACCAGCTAGCAAATTGTGAGTGGGCCAGAATTTGTGTATTTGCTGTAAGGACCATAGCATTTACATTTGTTAAGACAACCAAGCAGCTCTGAAATCTCTATCAGAACCTGCAACCAGATCAAAGATTGTTGCAGAATGTCATGAAGTGCTTGTGAGACTGTGGGAAAGCAATCTGCTGTGGGACCCTGGTCACTCAGGGCAATGAACAAGCTAATAGACTAGCCAGGACAGGTGCGACTACTCCGTTTATTGGACCAGAACCTGTCCTAATCATCACTAGAGCAACGGTAAAATAAAAACTACTTAGCTGGATTAGGAGGCAGCATGTAGAATATTGGACTATGATCCAAAAATAAAAATCTGGCAAACTAATGATGCCAAAGCCATGTTTCAAGAGAAGTTCTGTAATCTATGACTTGAACAGGAGACACATCAAACTTTTAATATCTATGAATAGCCACTGGGCCTTTAATAAACACCTACACGCGATTAGTACAGAGAAAGAAGCCCCTAAGTATAGACTATGTGGTAAGGAGGATGAAACTGTACCAGACCTAACTTTCCAATGCAAAATGTTGGATGGTAAAAGACTCAGAATATTGGTTTCTTTACATCCTGAAAAATTCGTGTCCCTGTGGAACAAAACTGGACAATAAACTTAGTTTTGGTATGAGCAACAGTGGGCTAAGACCACCGTTGTTTTCTGCCTCCCTGCAGTAATCAAATAAAGTCAATAGTCTCCTTTCTTTATCATCATCCATCTATTACTCGAGTGTGTGTGGTGACACTGATATATCAATCTTTACAACTGTGGCTGGCATTGGTTTGAGTTTTCAACCCAGTCATTGAGTGGTTTGTAGGAATTCTCACTGCTATCCATCTTCCTGAGCATAACTCTCACTGATGACGCTGCTTACATTCACATGATCAACAGTCAATCACACTATCATCATTTCACTTCACTAATCTCTGCTAACATTAACTTCCTATTTCTGCCTCTCTTCAATTTTCCTATTTTCTCCACAAACATTGAACTTTTAATAATTCCGCCCACTAGACTTATGCATTCCCTCCCAGACCATTACTCACATAGAGGCATTTAAAATGATAGAACTTACTTCCCCTTTCTATGAAATCTCTTTCATGAAATATCTGCACATGTCGTGGGCAGAATTTAGTTGCTATAATGTAGTGATTTCCATTACCTCTTGCTACCAAATGCTGTTAATCATTTTTTATTTGGCCTTAAGAGATAATTTGTAAACCCATGGGCAAGAAGCTGCCACAAATTTGTACTTGTGGAAACTGTAACCTTTACATGAGTATTTAGGGACACTACACACAGCCACCTTACATATTTAAAGATGTAATTAAGTACCTACTTTTCAACTGGCCCATAAAGTGTGAGTACTGTGGTTAGGAAACCAAAAACTAGTTTTGAAAAGCAAAACTAACTTCATGAAGAATAGTTATGCTGGAGACTATAACTCATTGTATCCCTCAGACCAACTAATCAATTAATATAAACAGTGATTCGGCTAAACAGTTTGCCTCAAATATTTCCAGAATTGTTACTATATTTTAATTCTGTTTTCATACATATGAATTTTTACAAAGCCCTCATTAAATGATGTATAGTCTCTTAATACTTATACAAATTGCAGAGATGTTGACATAAATTTTACTTTTTCACATGGAACTATAGTAATTTATGCTGCTAGTATGGTAGTACTAAAAGAGAGAAATTCAATGGTATTTCACTCTTCAAAATGCAATTAGTAGTTTCAGAGTAATTACAATATTTAGATCTTAGAATGTATCTGTTATGAACATGAAACTGATTATGGTCTTAAATAAGGAAATAGGTCACATATGATGATGAGGAAACACAATGCTGCACCATTGTGATAACAGTATAAGAGGGGTACAGAAGAAATTTATTTTGCATTCTGTCATGTGCTGGTTAGTTTGAAAAAATAAATTTCTTTCACAAACCACAAGAAGCTGGATAAGACACTTCTTTACAGAGAATGCAGAAGAAATGCAAAGAGCTGTATGTATCATGACAGACAATATCCAACAAGAATGATAATTCAGCTAATGTGCAAAACATTGTTATTGGAAGGACACCAGAATACTATGTAGAGGGTAAGGAACAAGCCTGCAATGAGTAGAGCACATGTAGCAGTAGATGGTTTACTAACTGCTGTTCATAATCCATGTGTTAGCCCCCGAGAAATTTTGTGTGCCTCTGGAATAAGTTAGCCCAATGTTGTTCACACTGCATGCAAACAGCTTCCATCTGTTTCATGTGTCACTTCATCAACAGATTAAACAGTGAGACTGCAGAAGACACACTGGGTTTTGTCACTCAGTTCTCATGTGACATTGAGACAACACGTACTTTCTTCACAGAATTCTCTTTGCTACCGAAGGTACCATTACAGATCATGGAATGCTGAGTGTAAATAATTTAAGAGTATAGGAAATCACACTCACTGGAGAGCAGAAGTGTTTAGTCAACAGGCACACACAAAATAGAATGAAAATTTTATTAGGTTTTGGAGGAAATCCTTTGATGAGCTAGAGTACAAATAGTAAGAAAAACGCATTACTGGGCAACAATGGCTGAGGATATTTGAATATCGGAGGCAGCAGAGTGTGCAGGATTACTGGAGACCATGTGGCTGCTCATTACTCCACTGAAGAAACTTTAACAAGTAAAAGATATGCACAATTCATTACTCAATTTCTACTGACTCTCATTGAGCAGATACCATTTGAAATTCATACATGTATGTGGTGGTACCTGCAGGAAAGTGTTCATCCAGCTCTTTACTGGTCAGACTGGATGTGAAGATGTTACCAGTTGGCCTGGATGTCCACCCAATTTGACACCATTGTACTTTTTTGCTCTGGGATAAACTCAAAGATGACGTCTATGGACAAGTTCTGAGTATTCAAGAGGATTTAAAACATTACACTGTCGCAGCAATGATATCTAAAGAATTTCTTCAATCTATCTCGCTGTCCCTGCACCATCAATTTCAAACACACATTGCAGTAGACAGTGGGCATTTTTAGCACATGAGGAACATAAACGGAGTTTTGAGGTAATCCAGGATGAGATTTTCACTCTGCAGCGGAGTGTGCGCTGATATGAAACTTCCTGGCAGATTAAAACTGTGTGCCCGACCGAGACTCGAACTCGGGACCTTTGCCTTTCGCGGGCAAGCGCTCTACCATCTGAGCTACCGAAGCACGACTCACGCCCGGTACTCACAGCTTTACTTCTGCCAGTACCTCGTCTCCTACCTTCCAAACTTTACAGAAGCTCTCCTGCGAACCTTGCAGAACTAGCACTCCTGAAAGAAAGGATATTGCGGAGACATGGCTTAGCCACAGCCTGGGGGATGTTTCCAGAATGAGATTTTCACTCTGCAGCGGAGTGTGCGCTGATATGAAACTTCCTGGCAGATTAAAACTGTGTGCCCGACCGAGACTCGAACTCGGGACCTTTGCCTTTCGCGGGCAAGCGCTCTACCATCTGAGCTACCGAAGCACGACTCACGCCCGGTACTCACAGCTTTACTTCTGCCAGTACCTCGTCTCCTACCTTCCAAACTTTACAGAAGCTCTCCTGCGAACCTTGCAGAACTAGCACTCCTGAAAGAAAGGATATTGCGGAGACATGGCTTAGCCACAGCCTGGGGGATGTTTCCAGAATGAGATTTTCACTCTGCAGCGGAGTGTGCGCTGATATGAAACTTCCTGGCAGATTAAAACTGTGTGCCCGACCGAGACTCGAACTCGGGACCTTTGCCTTTCGCGGGCAAGCGCTCTACCATCTGAGCTACCGAAGCACGACTCACGCCCGGTACTCACAGCTTTACTTCTGCCAGTACCTCGTCTCCTACCTTCCAAACTTTACAGAAGCTCTCCTGCGAACCTTGCAGAACTAGCACTCCTGAAAGAAAGGATATTGCGGAGACATGGCTTAGCCACAGCCTGGGGGATGTTTCCAGAATGAGATTTTCACTCTGCAGCGGAGTGTGCGCTGATATGAAACTTCCTGGCAGATTAAAACTGTGTGCCCGACCGAGACTCGAACTCGGGACCTTTGCCTTTCGCGGGCAAGCGCTCTACCATCTGAGCTACCGAAGCACGACTCACGCCCGGTACTCACAGCTTTACTTCTGCCAGTACCTCGTCTCCTACCTTCCAAACTTTACAGAAGCTCTCCTGCGAACCTTGCAGAACTAGCACTCCTGAAAGAAAGGATATTGCGGAGACATGGCTTAGCCACAGCCTGGGGGATGTTTCCAGAATGAGATTTTCACTCTGCAGCGGAGTGTGCGCTGATATGAAACTTCCTGGCAGATTAAAACTGTGTGCCCGACCGAGACTCGAACTCGGGACCTTTGCCTTTCGCGGGCAAGCGCTCTACCATCTGAGCTACCGAAGCACGACTCACGCCCGGTACTCACAGCTTTACTTCTGCCAGTACCTCGTCTCCTACCTTCCAAACTTTACAGAAGCTCTCCTGCGAACCTTGCAGAACTAGCACTCCTGAAAGAAAGGATATTGCGGAGACATGGCTTAGCCACAGCCTGGGGGATGTTTCCAGAATGAGATTTTCACTCTGCAGCGGAGTGTGCGCTGATATGAAACTTCCTGGCAGATTAAGCCATGTCTCCGCAATATCCTTTCTTTCAGGAGTGCTAGTTCTGCAAGGTTCGCAGGAGAGCTTCTGTAAAGTTTGGAAGGTAGGAGACGAGGTACTGGCAGAAGTAAAGCTGTGAGTACCGGGCGTGAGTCGTGCTTCGGTAGCTCAGATGGTAGAGCGCTTGCCCGCGAAAGGCAAAGGTCCCGAGTTCGAGTCTCGGTCGGGCACACAGTTTTAATCTGCCAGGAAGTTTCATATCAGCGCACACTCCGCTGCAGAGTGAAAATCTCATTCTGGAAACATCCCCCAGGCTGTGGCTAAGCCATGTCTCCGCAATATCCTTTCTTTCAGGAGTGCTAGTTCTGCAAGGTTCGCAGGAGAGCTTCTGTAAAGTTTGGAAGGTAGGAGACGAGGTACTGGCAGAAGTAAAGCTGTGAGTACCGGGCGTGAGTCGTGCTTCGGTAGCTCAGATGGTAGAGCGCTTGCCCGCGAAAGGCAAAGGTCCCGAGTTCGAGTCTCGGTCGGGCACACAGTTTTAATCTGCCAGGAAGTTTCATATCAGCGCACACTCCGCTGCAGAGTGAAAATCTCATTCTGGAAACATCCCCCAGGCTGTGGCTAAGCCATGTCTCCGCAATATCCTTTCTTTCAGGAGTGCTAGTTCTGCAAGGTTCGCAGGAGAGCTTCTGTAAAGTTTGGAAGGTAGGAGACGAGGTACTGGCAGAAGTAAAGCTGTGAGTACCGGGCGTGAGTCGTGCTTCGGTAGCTCAGATGGTAGAGCGCTTGCCCGCGAAAGGCAAAGGTCCCGAGTTCGAGTCTCGGTCGGGCACACAGTTTTAATCTGCCAGGAAGTTTCATATCAGCGCACACTCCGCTGCAGAGTGAAAATCTCATTCTGGAAACATCCCCCAGGCTGTGGCTAAGCCATGTCTCCGCAATATCCTTTCTTTCAGGAGTGCTAGTTCTGCAAGGTTCGCAGGAGAGCTTCTGTAAAGTTTGGAAGGTAGGAGACGAGGTACTGGCAGAAGTAAAGCTGTGAGTACCGGGCGTGAGTCGTGCTTCGGTAGCTCAGATGGTAGAGCGCTTGCCCGCGAAAGGCAAAGGTCCCGAGTTCGAGTCTCGGTCGGGCACACAGTTTTAATCTGCCAGGAAGTTTCATATCAGCGCACACTCCGCTGCAGAGTGAAAATCTCATTCTGGAAACATCCCCCAGGCTGTGGCTAAGCCATGTCTCCGCAATATCCTTTCTTTCAGGAGTGCTAGTTCTGCAAGGTTCGCAGGAGAGCTTCTGTAAAGTTTGGAAGGTAGGAGACGAGGTACTGGCAGAAGTAAAGCTGTGAGTACTGGGCGTGAGTCGTGCTTCGGTAGCTCAGATGGTAGAGCGCTTGCCCGCGAAAGGCAAAGGTCCCGAGTTCGAGTCTCGGTCGGGCACACAGTTTTAATCTGCCAGGAAGTTTCATATCAGCGCACACTCCGCTGCAGAGTGAAAATCTCATTCTGGAAACATCCCCCAGGCTGTGGCTAAGCCATGTCTCCGCAATATCCTTTCTTTCAGGAGTGCTAGTTCTGCAAGGTTCGCAGGAGAGCTTCTGTAAAGTTTGGAAGGTAGGAGACGAGGTACTGGCAGAAGTAAAGCTGTGAGTACCGGGCGTGAGTCGTGCTTCGGTAGCTCAGATGGTAGAGCGCTTGCCCGCGAAAGGCAAAGGTCCCGAGTTCGAGTCTCGGTCGGGCACACAGTTTTAATCTGCCAGGAAGTTTCATATCAGCGCACACTCCGCTGCAGAGTGAAAATCTCATTCTGGAAACATCCCCCAGGCTGTGGCTAAGCCATGTCTCCGCAATATCCTTTCTTTCAGGAGTGCTAGTTCTGCAAGGTTCGCAGGAGAGCTTCTGTAAAGTTTGGAAGGTAGGAGACGAGGTACTGGCAGAAGTAAAGCTGTGAGTACCGGGCGTGAGTCGTGCTTCGGTAGCTCAGATGGTAGAGCGCTTGCCCGCGAAAGGCAAAGGTCCCGAGTTCGAGTCTCGGTCGGGCACACAGTTTTAATCTGCCAGGAAGTTTCATATCAGCGCACACTCCGCTGCAGAGTGAAAATCTCATTCTGGAAACATCCCCCAGGCTGTGGCTAAGCCATGTCTCCGCAATATCCTTTCTTTCAGGAGTGCTAGTTCTGCAAGGTTCGCAGGAGAGCTTCTGTAAAGTTTGGAAGGTAGGAGACGAGGTACTGGCAGAAGTAAAGCTGTGAGTACCGGGCGTGAGTCGTGCTTCGGTAGCTCAGATGGTAGAGCGCTTGCCCGCGAAAGGCAAAGGTCCCGAGTTCGAGTCTCGGTCGGGCACACAGTTTTAATCTGCCAGGAAGTTTCATATCAGCGCACACTCCGCTGCAGAGTGAAAATCTCATTCTGGAAACATCCCCCAGGCTGTGGCTAAGCCATGTCTCCGCAATATCCTTTCTTTCAGGAGTGCTAGTTCTGCAAGGTTCGCAGGAGAGCTTCTGTAAAGTTTGGAAGGTAGGAGACGAGGTACTGGCAGAAGTAAAGCTGTGAGTACTGGGCGTGAGTCGTGCTTCGGTAGCTCAGATGGTAGAGCGCTTGCCCGCGAAAGGCAAAGGTCCCGAGTTCGAGTCTCGGTCGGGCACACAGTTTTAATCTGCCAGGAAGTTTCATATCAGCGCACACTCCGCTGCAGAGTGAAAATCTCATTCTGGAAACATCCCCCAGGCTGTGGCTAAGCCATGTCTCCGCAATATCCTTTCTTTCAGGAGTGCTAGTTCTGCAAGGTTCGCAGGAGAGCTTCTGTAAAGTTTGGAAGGTAGGAGACGAGGTACTGGCAGAAGTAAAGCTGTGAGTACCGGGCGTGAGTCGTGCTTCGGTAGCTCAGATGGTAGAGCGCTTGCCCGCGAAAGGCAAAGGTCCCGAATTCGAGTCTCGGTCGGGCACACAGTTTTAATCTGCCAGGAAGTTTCATATCAGCGCACACTCCGCTGCAGAGTGAAAATCTCATTCTGGAAACATCCCCCAGGCTGTGGCTAAGCCATGTCTCCGCAATATCCTTTCTTTCAGGAGTGCTAGTTCTGCAAGGTTCGCAGGAGAGCTTCTGTAAAGTTTGGAAGGTAGGAGACGAGGTACTGGCAGAAGTAAAGCTGTGAGTACCGGGCGTGAGTCGTGCTTCGGTAGCTCAGATGGTAGAGCGCTTGCCCGCGAAAGGCAAAGGTCCCGAGTTCGAGTCTCGGTCGGGCACACAGTTTTAATCTGCCAGGAAGTTTCATATCAGCGCACACTCCGCTGCAGAGTGAAAATCTCATTCTGGAAACATCCCCCAGGCTGTGGCTAAGCCATGTCTCCGCAATATCCTTTCTTTCAGGAGTGCTAGTTCTGCAAGGTTCGCAGGAGAGCTTCTGTAAAGTTTGGAAGGTAGGAGACGAGGTACTGGCAGAAGTAAAGCTGTGAGTACCGGGCGTGAGTCGTGCTTCGGTAGCTCAGATGGTAGAGCGCTTGCCCGCGAAAGGCAAAGGTCCCGAGTTTGAGTCTCGGTCGGGCACACAGTTTTAATCTGCCAGGAAGTTTTGAGGTAATGTTTACAACCACATTCTTTCATAGTTTTCTGTTGATTGCTGTTGCTTATGTTATTCTTCAATGTAAATGTAGTAAAGGAGTAAAGGAGTTTTGCTATTTGGGGAGCAAAATAACTGATGATGGTCGAAGTAGAGAGGATATAAAATGTAGACTGGCAATGGCAAGGAAAGCGTTTCTGAAGAAGAGAAATTTTTTAACATCGAGTATAGATGCAAGTGTCAGGAAGTCATTTCTGAAAGTATTTGTATGGAGTGTAGCCATGTATGGAAGTGAAACATGGACAATAAATAGTTTGGACGAGAAGAGAATAGAATCTTCTAAAATGTGGTGCTACAGAAGAATGATGAAGATTAGGTGGGTAGATAATGTAACTAATGAGGTGTGCTCCCTGCCGCCGTTGGATAAGCAGCTGCAGCAGCAAGTCGTATACTCCTAGCTCACTCATTTGTTACATAGTTTAATTCTTAATTTCTTTGCGTGTTTTTGGTACTTGCATTGTTTAATTCATAAATTTCGGGCGTATTATAGTATTTGAGAGTTGTAGCATCGCGTTTTAGTACCTGAATAGTGTAAATTCGCGTAGTCGTCTGTCATCTGTTTTTGTTTTGAACAGCCAGTGTCGGTTGGTCACAGTCAGTGTGCTCCCTGCCGCCGTTTGATAAGCAGCTGCAGCAGCAAGTCGTATACTCCTAGCTCACTCATTTGTTACATAGTTTAATTCTTAATTTCTTTGCGTGTTTTTGGTACTTGCATTGTTTAATTCATAAATTTCGGGCGTATTATAGTATTTGAGAGTTGTAGCATCACGTTTTAGTACTCGAATAGTGTTAAATCGCGTAGTCTCCTTCCGCCGCCGAGCAGTGTGTCAGCAGTGCACAAGTGGCAGCATTACTGCATTTACTAGGCAATCTTGTATTTTAATAACCGCTTCAATTTTGTGTCGTTTTGTTTGCGCTCTCTGTAGATTAGTTCAGACGTTCTTTGCACAAGTTTTTAGCATGGATAGGGACTGCAACTGCTGTGTTCGGATGCAGGCTGAGTTGGCATCCCTTCGCTCCCAGCTTCAGGCAGTGTTGGCTTCGGTCACACAGCTTGAGGCTGTTGCCAATGGGCATCACTGTGGGGGTCCGGATGGGGGTTTGTCGGGGACGGCCAGCTCGTCCCACGCATCCCCCGATCGGACTACGACTGTGGTTGCCCGGGATACTGCCCGCATTGAGGCTGCTCCCTCACCTGTGGTAGAGTGGGAGGTCGTCTCAAGGTGTGGCAGGGGGCGAAAGACATTCCGGAGGGCTGAACGGAAGGCCTCTCCAGTTTGTCTGACGAACCAGTTTCGGGCTCTGTCTCAGGCTGATACTGATCTTCAGCCTGACATGGCTGCTTGTCCTGTTCCAGAGGTTGCCCCTCAGTCTGCAAGATCCGGGCAGTCGCAGAGGGTGGGCTTACTGGTAGTTGGGAGCTCCAACGTCAGGCGCGTAATGGGGCCCCTTAGGGATATGGCAGCAAGGGAGGGGAAGAAAACCAAAGTGCACTCCGTGTGCATACCGGGGGGAGTCATTCCAGATGTGGAAAGGGTCCTTCCGGATGCCATGAAGGGTACAGGGTGCACCCATCTGCAGGTGGTCGCTCATGTCGGCACCAATGATGTGTGTCGCTATGGATCGGAGGAAATCCTCTCTGGCTTCCGGCGGCTATCTGATTTGGTGAAGACTGCCAGTCTCGCTAGCGGGATGAAAGCAGAGCTCACCATCTGCAGCATCGTCGACAGGACTGACTGCGGACCTTTGGTACAGAGCCGAGTGGAGGGTCTGAATCAGAGGTTGAGACGGTTCTGCGACCATGTGGGCTGCAGATTCCTCGACTTGCGCCATAGGGTGGTGGGGTTTCGGGTTCCGCTGGATAGGTCAGGAGTCCACTACACGCAACAAGCGGCTACACGGGTAGCAGGGGTTGTGTGGCGTGGGCTGGGCGGTTTTTTAGGTTAGATGGCCTCGGGCAAGTGCAGAAAGGGCAACAGCCTCAACGGGTGCGGGGCAAAGTCAGGACATGCGGGGACCAAGCAGCAATCGGTATTGTAATTGTAAACTGTCGAAGATAGAAAGCTGATAGAAAGCACCGAAGCTGAAATCGTTATAGGTACAGAAAGCTGGCTGAAGCCAGAGATAAATTCTGCCGAAATTTTTACAAAGGCACAGACGGTGTTTAGAAAGGATAGATTGCATGCAACCGGTGGTGGAGTGTTCGTCGCTGTTAGTAGTAGTTTATCCTGTAGTGAAGTAGAAGTGGATAGTTCCTGTGAATTATTATGGGTGGAGGTTACACTCAACAACCGAGCTAGGTTAATAATTGGCTCCTTTTACCGACCCCCCGACTCAGCAGCATTAGTGGCAGAACAACTGAGAGAAAATTTGGAATACATTTCACATAAATTTTCTCAGCATGTTATGGTCTTAGGTGGAGATTTCAATTTACCAGATATAGACTGGGACACTCAGATGTTTAGGACGGGTGGTAGGGACAGAGCATCGAGTGACATTATACTGAGTGCACTATCCGAAAATTACCTCGAGCAATTAAACAGAGAACCGACTCGTGGAGATAACATCTTGGACCTACTGATAACAAACAGACCCGAACTTTTCGACTCTGTAAGTGCAGAACAGGGAATCAGTGATCATAAGGCCGTTGCAGCATCCCTGAATATGGAAGTTAATAGGAATATAAAAAAAGGGAGGAAGGTTTATCTGTTTAGCAAGAGTAATAGAAGGCAGATTTCAGACTACCTAACAGATCAAAACGAAAATTTCTGTTCCGACACTGACAATGTTGAGTGTTTATGGAAAAAGTTCAAGGCAATCGTAAAATGCGTTTTAGACAGGTACGTGCCGAGCAAAACTGTGAGGGACGGGAAAAACCCACCGTGGTACAACAACAAAGTTAGGAAACTACTGCGAAAGCAAAGAGAGCTTCACTCCAAGTTTAAACGCAGCCAAAACCTCTCAGACAAACAGAAGCTAAACGATGTCAAAGTTAGCGTAAGGAGGGCTATGCGTGAAGCGTTCAGTGAATTCGAAAGTAAAATACTAGGTACCGACTTGACAGAAAATCCTAGGAAGTTCTGGTCTTACGTTAAATCAGTAAGTGGCTCGAAACATCATGTCCAGACACTCCGGGATGATGATGGCATTGAAACAGAGGATGACAAGCGTAAAACTGAAATACTAAACACCTTTTTCCAAAGCTGTTTCACAGAGGAAGACCGCACTGCAGTTCCTTCTCTAAATCCTCGCACCAACGAAAAAATGGCTGACATTGAAATAAGTGTCCAAGGAATAGAAAAGCAACTGGAATCACTCAACAGAGGAAAGTCCACTGGACCTGACGGGATACCAATTCGATTCTACACAGAGTACGCGAAAGAACTTGCCCCCCTTCTAACAGCCGTGTACCGCAAGTCTCTAGAGGAACAGAAGGTTCCAAATGATTGGAAAAGAGCACAGGTAGTCCCAGTCTTCAAGAAGGGTCGTCGAGCAGATGCGCAAAACTATAGACCTATCTCTCTGACGTCGATCTGTTGTAGAATTTTAGAACATGTCTTTTGCTCGAGTATCATGTCGTTTTTGGAAACTCAGAATCTACTATGTAGGAATCAACATGGATTCCGGAAACAGCGATCGTGTGAAACCCAACTCGCTTTATTTGTTCATGAGACCTAGAAAATATTAGATACAGGCTCCCAGGTAGATGCCATTTTCCTTGACTTCCGGAAGGCGTTCGATACAGTTCCGCACTGTCGCCTGATAAACAAAGTAAGAGCCTACGGAATATCAGACCAGCTGTGTGGCTGGATTGAAGAGTTTTTAGCAAACAGAACACAGCATGTTGTTCTCAATGGAGAGACATCTACAGACGTTAAAGTAACCTCTGGCGTGCCACAGGGGAGTATTATGGGACCATTGCTTTTCACAATATATATAAATGACCTAGTAGATAGTGTCGGAAGTTCCATGCGGCTTTTCGCGGATGATGCTGTAGTATACAGAGAAGTTGCAGCATTAGAAAATTGTAGCGAAATGCAGGAAGATCTGCAGCGGATAGGCACTTGGTGCAGGGAGTGGCAACTGACCCTTAACATAGACAAATGTAATGTATTGCGAATACATAGAAAGAAGGATCCTTTATTGTATGATTATATGATAGCGGAACAAACACTGGTAGCAGTTACTTCTGTAAAATATCTGGGAGTATGCGTGCGGAACGATTTGAAGTGGAATGATCATATAAAATTAATTGTTGGTAAGGCGGGTACCAGGTTGAGATTCATTGGGAGAGTCCTTAGAAAATGTAGTCCATCAACAAAGGAGGTGGCTTACAAAACACTCGTTCGACCTATACTTGAGTATTGCTCATCAGTGTGGGATCCGTACCAGATCGGGTTGACGGAGGAGATAGAGAAGATCCAAAGAAGAGCGGCGCGTTTCGTCACAGGGTTATTTGGTAACCGTGATAGCGTTACGGAGATGTTTAACAAACTCAAGTGGCAGACCCTGCAAGAGAGGCGCTCTGCATCGCGGTGTAGCTTGCTCGCCAGGTTTCGAGAGGGTGCGTTTCTGGATGAGGTATCGAATATATTGCTTCCCCCTACTTATACCTCCCGAGGAGATCACGAATGTAAAATTAGAGAGATTAGAGCGCGCACAGAGGCTTTCAGACAGTCGTTCTTCCTGCGAACCATACGCGACTGGAACAGGAAAGGGAGATAATGACAGTGGCACGTAAAGTGCCCTCCGCCACACACCGTTGGGTGGCTTGTGGAGTATAAATGTAGATGTAGGAGGTACTGAATAGGATTGGGAAGAAGAGAAGTTTGTGGCACAACTTGACTAGAAGAAGGGATCGGTTGGTAGGACATGTCCTGAGGCATCAAGGGATCACAAATTTAGCATTGGAGGGCAGTGTGGAGGGTAAAAACCGTAGAGGGAGACCAAGAGATGAATACACTATGCAGATTCAGAAGGATGTAGGTTGCAGTAGGTACTGGGATATGAAGGATCTTGCACAGGATAGATTAGCATGGAGAGCTGCATGAAACCAGTCTCAGGACTGAAGACCACAACAACAACAAATGTTTTTCTTGAGAAACTCATAAAGGAAGGAAAATTAGGGACTACGACGAGCTCATGAGAGGCAGATTAAACTTACGACACACGTATATTGCTTAATAATGTGTGTACCTCAATTCTCTGTTGCAACCTCATGTGACGAACTGTGATTAGTATCATGTAATTCCATCAATATTATGAAAAGGATAGTTGTTACTAACCATATAGTGGAAATATCAAGTTGCAGATAGGCACGAAAAAAAGACTGTCACTAAATATGTTTTTGGCCAACAAGACCTTTCTTACATTCCATCCTGGATTTTCCATTGTTTGTATCATGTAATCTGATAGATAAAAAAATCTACTCACCAAGGTGTGGTGTGCACGCATGCACGCATGCACACAGAGTCGCGTGTGTGTGTGTGTGTGTGTGTGTGTGTGTATTTTTCACAAGGGCCTTGTTGGCTGAAAGCTTTTGTGATAGTCTTTTGTTGTGTCTATTCAGCATCTCTGCTATATGGTGAGTAGTCACTATCTTTTCACAATATTGTTACATTCCATCCTGAATTTTCCATTGCTTGTTGCATAGTGTAATTTGATAGATAAAAAAGTCTACTTGCCAAGTGGTGGCAGGAGAACACACATAGAAAAAGGTTTAACTTACGCAAGCTTTCAGAGCCAGCAGTTCCTCCTTCCACCAAAAGAGTTGAAGGGGTAGGAAGAGGGGTGAAGGGAAAGGGCTGGAGGGTTAGGAAAAGGGATACACTTTAGAAAAGTCACCCAGAACCCTGGTTCAGGGCAGACTTACCAGACAGGATGAGAAGGAATCTAACTAATGCTGTCTGATAAGTTCCTCCTGACCCGGGATTCTGGGTCACTTTCCCAAACTTCACCCCTTTTCCTTCACCATTCTTCCTTCTTCTTCAACTCTTCTGCTGGAAGAAGGAGCCACTGGCTCTGAAAGCTTCTACAAGTAAAACCTTTTTGTGTGTGTGTTCTCCAGCCGCCACTTGGTGAGTAGTTTTTTTTTTATCCATCCAATCACATGATGTTGTCAATAATTGATTATTTTCATTGTTATATGTGATTAGTATCATTTTTAAATTAAACTTTTCTCTTTTATTCCACTTTTGTAAGTAGACCTTCTTAGCTGTATCAGGCTTAGCACCCAATGCCTGACACAGCAGTTCTGTGTAACAATAAGAACTTCCATGTAAGACCACAGTTAGTTTTATGCTCAAAACAGATAAATCCTAAGTTCTAATTATTGTAATTGCTCCAAAACTACCAGTCAGGCTTTGAAGAGCATATCATAATTAAATCTGTCTCCTACAATACTAACAGCAGAAATTACTATAGTTCAATTTGAAAAGGTGAAGTTCAATTTGAAAAGGTGAGGATTTTTTCAAGTTCATTTGGATGAAAACAGAATAATGGTATCTTAAGTGGTACAGCAAATACAGTATTTGAGGTGAACAGCTTAGCTGAATTGCTCCTTATATTGTACTATTAATAGGAGTATGAGAGCATCACCATAAAGAGATTGCACAGTTCGATCTCTTAATGACACAAAGGGTTCACAAAAAATGCAAGAAAAGATGTGTTGCAATAAGAATGAGAATAAAATGCTGAGGACAGTAATATAGCTTTCCAGAATAATTGGAAGACAATACTACAATGTATTCTCCCTTTGAATAATATTTCCCTAATTTGATAGTAATTGTACAATTCGTACTAGCAACAAGTTACAAAGTATTTATGCTTGTTCTTTAGCATGTCACATATGTTACAGTGACTCATATGTTACCAATGCAAATTTCTCTCATCCTGACATATTCTATGCCATTATCAATACAACAAGTTCCTAAATACATATCTATTTAAACCCAAAATGGAAAGAGAAGCATACTTCATATGACATATGACCAAATTAATCCTCGAAATTCTCTCAGTTAATGAAATAGTTAAATACGAGACTTAGAAATTTAATTTTCTATAGAGATGTAACAAATAATTGTACTCACTCTCTACGTGACCTCTCAGAAACTTCTGCTTCAATACTTTCTGGTGGGTACTGTAGATATAGGTCACTTGTCTTTTTTAATAGTTCTTCAAATGGTAAATCATCTGGAATCTAATTGAGATTTTTATTACAAAACGTATGTACAACATGAGTTGCTGCTTAGGTTCTACTTTATTGGAGGTTTAAAATATATGGGCACAACATTTGCCTTTGTACATAATTACAATAAAATACCAAACAGGGCATATTATATTAAAATGCATTTTCATTTTGTAGCCTACAGCAAATAATATTGAAATATGCTCTTAAAAATCTCTTGAAATTTAATGTGGTTGTTGAAATGTCAAATTTTTGATAAAGTGTACAATGCCAACAAAATAAATTCACAGCATTTCTGAGACTCTCTCTCCCCCTCCCCCTTTCTCTGCAAACTAAACTACATAACCGATTGGCAATCTCTTTGAAACCATCTGTTGTTAAGCCTATCTACCCCGTTTTCTAAGTTTCCTGTCTTTTAACCTTATGCCAGAAAGTATGGCAACTTACATTTGATTCATGGACATTTTTCCTTACAGCTCATGTACAGGTAGCAACAATTCCTTTTAATTTAGTAGATACAGAATACTTCCTCACTCATTTTCACCCCAAATCTACATTTCTCTACGATGTCTGTCAAACTCTAAAACTAGTATTTTTCCTGTTCTGCAGCATACCAATTATTCTATCCTACTTATTAGTCTGAATGGTAACTATACAACAACACAATTCAACAACAGTAATAAGTAAGAGATGGTTGTAGGCAGGGCTGAGGCATAAATGCAAATGTATAGTATATTGCCAATAAAATAAATTCTAAAAATTAATCTCTGCAACTTTTTAAAGAGATAAATATAGAGGAACTAATGATTTATAAGATAAGTAAACACAGAAGCATGAATCACACTAAAAACAAAGTGGCAGCAATCCCCAAATTATAATATATGTTAGCAGCATTTTTTTTAAAGGTAATTAAACTGGCCTGGCAGGAGTACAATCTGTGCACTGACAGTTCCATACAAACTTAATTATGTAAATTTATAGTTAATCAATAGATTTTGATTAGTGACTTTGCGAGTATCAAAATATGTGACATTAATAGCTGTATCTTTTGACTGCATTGACTTAGGAGCTTAAATGCTTTATACTGCCAAGGAACCATACAACTTAATATGTGACATAAATCTGAATTTGGTACACCTATCTGTTCCCAAGAAAAAGAGCATCTTAACAGATGGACGGCCAGGCAGGCGCACAAAAAAATGACAAAAAATATTCTTTCACATGATAATTTCAAATTAACAATTTTCACACTTTTTCCCTTACTTGTACTGTGAAATCTTGCTTTTTGACAAATTTCATGATTCTAGGTCAACAGGAAGATTCGGACATATTGAATGCGCTAGAAATTTGGTGCCATGGAAAATAAGTGAGTAATAGGGAAAACACACCATGGTTCAATAATAATATCAGCATGATACTACAACAGCAGAGAAAACTGCATAGCAGATTCAAACCATTCCAAACCCGTGTTGGCAAACAAAAACCTAGTAAAATCAAAATAAGAGTATGGAAAAAAGTGTCCAACGGATTTCAAAGGAAGATCTTACCAACTCAATTGTGAAAAAAGTTAAAAGTTTGTTATTAAGTAAAAATCAGTCAGTCAAATAAAGCTTGATGACCACAATGGCACCAAAATGAAAGAGGATAAAATGAGGCCAAAATACTACATTTTCTCCCCTGAAAGAGCTTCATAAACAAAGAAACACGCTGTCCACCTTAAACTATCACACAAATGCAAAAATGATATAGAAATTAAGTGAGTGGGGATCTGTAAAACAGGTTAAGCATTTTGTACAGCAAAGCTCATAGGACCCAACTGGATTTATGTAAGACAACGAGTATGCAGACCAAGGTACTTGATCTGATATCATTGAAAATAAGTCTTGAATAACAAATGACCCAATTTAGCATCTTTAAGCACATTTTGCTGTCACTAAGAGGAGCAACACAGGACGTCCAATCTCTCTGATCAATATTATCCAAGAAACCACCTGAAACTGAATTTTAGGGTTCTGAAGAGTCCATCTCCCGTAGTGGGGTTCTCAAATATATAATCCCTCAGTTTTGAGTAAAGGTTAATGGAGAATGAGTTATAATCAGGACAGGTGTTGGTGTGGATCTTTGTGTCCTGACGTAAAATTGGTATTTTTCTCCATTGGTATACGCAGATCCAGATTACGATTATGAAAACATCTGTCCATTGTGAGTACATTTTGTGCTGTGAAATAACTATCCTGACAATTTCATATTACAAATTACTACTTTTTCATGTTGATACCTGCAATGCTCATTCCTGAACCATTCTTATATGATAGACGGATCACAGGCAATCAAAAAAAGCTTTCAAATTTGTCAAGCTTTACCTTATTGAGCAACAGGATAATATTGGAACCATCCCACCTGACAGTTTCACTGTGGGCATTGCAAAGATCTGCAGATGCCATTAGTAATTCACCAAAACCTTCATTTTTATCATAAACTATCCGATAATAATCTACTATTCTGGGATTTTAGTTTTGTGTCAGTGTACACAATTACTATGGCCACTTCATATGACTGAAGTGCATTGAACCATTTTTCATATTCAGCTTTTGCTCTCTTATCAGCTCAAATTGTTATCTGCAACACTTTTTTTATATTTGATTTTTAAACATTCATACCAGCTAATTATTTTTACATAGGAAACATTGTAGATCCAGAATCTTATCTCTATACAATCCAGTTATGTTGAAAGAGCACTGACCGGCTTCATCAGCTTCGTTTCCTACAAAGTAAACTTGTAAAAACTTCAGTGTTTCACTTGAAAATGGTAATAATTACCCAATTTTATGATACACTTGTCCTTGGATTCCAAACACCGGATTAAATCCTTCTGTGTTGGTTATTGTTGTTGCTCCAAATGATGCCATTTGGAAGCATGCCTTACTTTTTATTTATTTTTTTTTTCAAAAATTTCTTCGATACCAGTGTTTCGCCTTTCATACATTCAAAGAATTCAGGTGGAGGTAATTTTAGGGCTGGCAACATAATTTTACCATTTGAGTGTCATATTCTTGGTTTTTCTCCTCTAATTTTTTTGCCTTCAATATTTATACTGTTTATCCATTCTCCTGATTGATATACTTGGATGTTCATTATATTTTATAGTTGGATCATAATGAAATGCCTCATTTTTAAGACAGTGACATCCTTTCTTCCTTGTGCATCCAGCATTTGAAAATGTCTTAAATTCTTGTGCTGCGACCCGATTTCCTAAGCAAAGATGGTTTATTATTTCTGTATTCCATTCATCGCTTTTATTGATATCTGCTCTTTCTTCAGTTTTTGTACATTATTGCTTTCTTCTCTGGTCTGTCTCCCTGATATTTTCATGTCGCTCAACTGTTCAATTACTACGTCTTCAATGAGAATGATGTCGTAACACTGCTAAATGTACTTCTCTTTCTTGATCGATTTCATAGTTTCACGCCATCTTTTGTCTTTTTGACACTTTAAAGGGTCGTGAAAAACTGCTTTTACATTTCGGCATTTTGCTACAATACATTTTCACATTCTTTATTATTAAGCAGAGATATTAATTACTCCTCCTTTAAATGTTGAATTGGAACCAATTCACAGTTTTCATGAGTAGTTTTTTCCTTTGTTACTTTTTTCCTGTGCTAATTATAAATAATATTGAGATGTGCTAGGCAGAGATTACAGTACACAATGTATATTGCCAGTGCCAAGTCTTAATTATGTTAGCATTACAATTTTTGTCACCCACAATCGCCCACTTCCACCCACCACAACCAAAACACCATAATGCACAGTGCGAGACTTAAGGCTGTTCCCCTGCATCAGTGAATAGTTTTGACTACAAAGTGAAATATAAAGTCACACATAACATATGTATCAAAGCTCTGTTCAAATTTATTACTATTGTTGCACCATGAAGTAATGTACTGGATACAGCAAAGCAAAATTCATTTGCCTTACCTGCTAACGCAAGGAGCTGAGGACAGTGGATAAAGCCATAACAGTAGGACAGAATTTCAAAAAGGATTGGCCTCTGAAACTGAGGTATTGTAGGCACACCGCCAAATATGTTCCTTCACACCATAACCAGGCCAGACCAGGCAGTCCGAGGCACCAAATTACTGACACAGAAGACAGGCAGAGCATCCACGATTTGGATGACCTGATACCTCCATGTCCACATCATAACTCTGTTGTGGACTGACATGAAGAAAACATTAAGATGGCATAACAAGCTCGGGCCAGGCCTATACAAATATTTGGTCATTTTAATTAGAGGTCTGCACAGTCTGAGAGCGGCCTGCAGTGAGGAGGGGCTTATGCTGATCTGCTCATCTAGCAGCCTACACAATCCCGTATTGCTGCTTAGTTCAACCCTGGAGATTTTGATCCTGTTAGCTGCAGTGCTGCTGGTGCCTCCAACCACCAGGCCAGTTGGTGGCCTTAAGCATGAGCCTGCACGTACAGAACCTCTTCTGCAAATCATGAGGGCCAGCAGACACTATTGCCACCCTCGGTTCCGGTGGGCAGATTCAAATACTGCTGGCTGCTTCTCCCATCGCTGGCTGCTTCTCCCATCCAGGGGCTGCAATGTGATTCACCTTGCCTTTGTGCATCCCACGCAATGTTGTTCAGCTGCCACTGGGCAGAGTAACCGATGCTTGGTTGAAGTCTCACCATCTCAGCGACGACAATGTGAGCCACACGGTGACATCAGCACCTTCCTAGCTGGGCATTCTCTGGTACTGCCCTGCTGCCACAGGTGGATTGCAATGTCATTACATCATCTGTGTACTGCTACCAACAAATGTTTGTTCTTTAATGCTGTTTTAGTTACACCTATTGGGCATCGGACAGGCATCTGATCAGCAAACCACTACTCTCCCATGCCAAAGGGTGGTGGTTGATGAGCATCCTGACCATGACCTAACCACAACTGCCACCCAAAATAATGCTCAACCCCTTGATCGTAACATCTGGCATCAGGAGTGTCACTGTCTGGCACCATTACATCTAGTGATGGAGCTGGGTCCAGAGAGACGTCTTCAGCTGCAGCATGCAATGCAGCAGTATGGGTTTGGCGACTCTTGTTTTGACCTTTTGTTGTTGTTGTTGTTGTTTTTGTTGTTATTGTACGGCCTTGTTTGGTAAGCAGAACATTCACAAGTGACACTTGTGAAGCCACATGCACCTGTGGACCTCTAGCAATTTAGGGGTAATTATAAGGAGTACTCTTTGCGACCAGTGAGATGCCAGTATTGTAACTTAGCTGGGCACGAGTTGATGTGTGTGCAGGCAGTGCTATCTACATGTAGCACATGCAGAAGATTGGCTCATGAAGCACATCAGAATCCTGAATAACATTGGGTCATGACACATTGTAAAGATTACTGTAATTTTTCTTTGGCAGTAACTTTTCAGTTGATATTCCTCATTTCTTATTGTATTGTTAAATGTAGGCTGTACAAATGCTGTAAACATGAACAGGGTAGATGCAAGAAGCGCCTGAAGCATTTAGGTGACAAGTAGCAAAGTTTTAGGAAAACAATTCTACATAACTAAGACAGGTGGGCAATTTGGAAGCCATTAAAAAGTGTAGACAAGCTGAGGCAATGGAGCCATAAAGCTTTGGTTAATGCATGTATTTCTCCTACAGATCCTGTTGCAGGTAATCTGTTAACTCCTTTTTCAGGTATATCACCTGAAGATGTGTCTGTGTTTATTAGTGATCTGAAGCTGTCGCTAAGTTAGTTGTTTGTCAGATGAGATATACATGCACATGGCCAAGTTATGATTGATCAGTGGCACAAAAATTATGCCATTTGAACAGCTTTCACAGGGGCTTTATCAATGTTACCACAATCAAAACAGCACAAGTAGTTTTTTTTTAAAGAGCTTAATGGTTTGTCACAGAAATGAAAAAACTTAATAGCAGTAGTTTTGGACAGAATTAGGAAAGTCAATGCACAGTGCTACGAATTGTCACAGAAAGTGAAAATGGACAGAATCATTCTGCACGAGACTGAACAGGGCACTGGATGTATTTTTGCAGAGCTTCCAATGGACATGTTGAGGAGGGTACAACTGGAAAACCCAAAGGACTTGCTGCCATTATTATGGTTGATACACAACTTGAAGTAGTTGACATTGCGACCAAGGACACGATAAACAAATTTTCCTTCCTCTGACGTGAGATGCTGTAGGTGTGGACACTCGGGTCACAATCAGAAGCAATTCCTTCAACCACAATGCTTTGAGTGTGGAGAAGTGAGGCATCAGGTACACGACTGTCTAAGGAGCGAAATAGTGTCAGAGCAAGCATTTGTTAAATGACAATGGACAAAGAGTTGTTCTTATGGGGCAGCTGGAACAGTATAAATCCACTTTGTTGGTTGGTTGGTTTGTGTGACTGAAGAGACAAGACTACTAGGGCCTTCGGACCCTTTTTCCATGAACTTTAAACCCCCACAAGAAATAAAAACAAACAATGGAGATGACAAGAGATGACACAGGACAAGAAAGACACAGACAGAGACCAGACAAAAGAAATTAAAATCACACCGAGTGTGACAGTGGTTGGCCGACCATAGAAACAAAAAAGGAAAAGCCAACCACCAAGAAATGCACTAAACACCCCAGTCTAAAATCATTGGCCAAAGGCCAGACTCAACACAAAAAACAGGAAAAACACTTAGATCAAGCGATAAAAAACCCCTGCACGAATAAAACTCAAAACTAAATCTGTCATCGCAATGTCATCTGATAAAAGTGCAGGAAGCATATCAGGCAGCGCAAATGTCTGCCTGAGTGGAGTTAGAAGCGGGCAGTCCAACAAGATGTGGACCACAGTCAAAGCTGACCTGCTGCGACATACATAAAGGTGGGTCCTCGCAGCACAATAAATAGCTGTGCGTTATCCAGGTGTGGCCAATGAGCAGCCGGCAGAGGACAACAGAGTCCTTGTGAGAGACCCACAAGGAGGAGCGCCATGCACCGGTAGCCTCCTTGATGGTCCGAAGTTTGTTGGGTGAAGGCAGGGTGTGCCATTCTTCACCCCAGGTGCGAAATACCTTCTGCCACAAAACTGACCAGAGCTCACTCTCCGAAAGGCCAATCTCCAAGGCTGGTGCACCAACAGCCTGTTTGGCATTCCCCAGGATGCCTACATGACCCAGGGTCCACACAAAGACCACAGAGCAGCCGCAACAGGCAAGAGGGACTCCTGGATACCCATCACCACACGAGAGTGAGGGAAACACTGGCCGCTAGCTCGCAAACCGCTCAGGGAGTCACTACAGATAACAAAGGACTCACCTGAGCAGGAGCGGATATACTCTAGGATGCCAGAGATGGCGACCAGTATGGCACCGAAAACACTGCAGCCAGCTGGCAATGAGTGTTGTTCATAATGATCCCCTAGAGTAAGAGCATAACCAACACGACCAGCAACCATTGAACTGTCAGTATCGACAACGTCAGAGCCTTGAAATGTGGCAAGGATTGAAAGAAAGTGGCGGCGGAGGGCCTCAGGAGGGACTGAGTACTTTGGGCCCTGTGCCAAATCGAGCCGAAGGCACAGGCGGGGCACACACCAAGGGGGTATACACAGAGGGGCCCAGAAAAGAGGTGGAAGATGGAAAACCTCAAGCCCAGAGAGAAGAGCTCTGATGTGAACCACGATCGTACACCCTGACCGGGGCTGCCGTTCCGGAAGATGGACGACCGACTGAGGGAACAGGAGATGATAATTGGGATGCCCGGGCAAACTACAAATGTGTTTATCATAAGCGGCCAGTAATTGTTGGCGCCGGAACCGCAATGGAGGGACACCTGCCTCCACAAGTATGCTTTTGACAGCGCTTGCCCAGAAATCTCCAGTGGCGAGTCGGATCCCGCTGTGAAGGATGGGGTCCAGCAACCGCAAAGCCGAAGGGGATGCCGAACCATAAGCCAGGCTCCAACAATCTAGATGGGACTGACTTAATGCCTGGTACAGCCGTAGAAGGGTAGACCGAGCAGCACCCCAGCTGGTGTGAAAATCCACTTTGTAAAATGATGAAAGTGCACAACAGTTGCTTAATCAACAATCTTTTATTGTATGCACAGCTAGTTTTGGAACACTAAATTTCATCATCTGGTGTAAAAGACAAAATCATTTAACCATCTCACCCCAGTGTCATAACAGAACCAAAAGTTCCATTTCAAAGGATGAAAGGGGGTGACAAATTCCATAACAACCACCGTGTGACTGCGAACACAAATAGAAAGCTTTTGCAAAGGGAAACATTTACATAGTTTTCCTGCATGCGTGCCAAGTGACACAGCATAGAGGAACAGTTTTTATGGAATTTGTGCCCCCATTTTATCAGTCTGACACAGAACTTTTGGTTCCATGACAATACTGGAGTGAAGATAACCTTCGATGGTTAACACTTAGGCGCCGACGCCCGTAAAAATACAGGCGTGCGCAGCCTGCCCGGAAGTGCGGCACCCATAATTTTACGGGCGCGTGTTCCCGTTGCCCTTCCATCCTTTGTGTGTTCTTATGGCTCCCGCTTGTCTGGGAGGCGCTTCATGGACTGTATTTCGAGTATTGGTCACTAGATGGTGCGGGCATGCTGTGGAAGGGTGTTTTTGTTGTGGTCTTCAGTCCTGAGACTGGTTTCATGCAGCTCTCCATGCCAATCTATCCTGTGCAAGCTCCTTCATCTCCCAGTACCTATTGCAACCTACATCCTTCTGAATCTGCTTAGTGTATCCATCTCTTGGTATCCCTCTACGATTTTTACCCTCCACACTGCCCTCCAATGCTAAATTTGTGATCCCTTGATGCCTCAGGACACGTCCTACCAACCGATCCCTTCTTCTAGTCAAGTTATGTCACAAACTTCTCTTCTCCCCAATCCTATTCAATACCTCCTCATTAGCTACGTGATCTACCCACCTAATCTTCAACATTCTTCTGTAGCACCACATTTTAAAAGCTTCTATTCTCTTCTTGTCCAAACTATTTATTGTCCATGTTTCACTTCCATACATGGCTACACTCCATACAAATACTTTCAGAAATGATTTCCTGACACTTGCATCTATACTCGATGTTAAAAAATTTCTCTTCTTCAGAAACGCTTTCCTTGCCATTGCCATTTTATATCCTCTCTACTTCGACCATTATCATTTATTTTGCTCCCCAAATAGCAAAACTCCTTTACTACTTTAAGTGTCTCATTTCCTAATCTAATTCTCGCAGCATCACCCAACTTAATTCGACTACATTCCATTATCCTCGTTTTGCTTTTGTTGATGTTCATCTTATATCCTCCTTTCAAGACACTGTCCATTCTGTTCAATTGCTCTTCCAGGTCCTTTGCTGTCTCTGACAGAATTACAATGTCATCGGCAAACCTCAAAGTTTTTATTTCTTCTCCCTGGATTGTAATACCTACTCCAAATTTTTCTTTTGTTTCCGTTACTGCTTGCTCAATACCTGGATTGAATAACATCGGGGAGAGGCTACATCCCTGTCTCACTCCCTTCCCAACCACTGCTTCCCTTTCATGTCCCTCGACTCTTATAACTGCCATCTGCTTTCTGTACAAATTGTAAATAGCCTTTTGCTCCCTGTAGTTTGCCCCTGCCACCTTCAGAATTTGAAAGAGAGTATTCCAGTCAACATTGTCAAAAGCTTTCTCCAAGTCTACAAATGCTAGAAACATAGGTTTGCCTTTTCTTAATCTAGCTTCTAAGATAAGTCATAGGGTGACTACTGCCTCACGTGTTCCCACATTTCTTTGGAATCCAAACTCATATTCCCTGAGGTCGGCTTCTACCAGTTTTTCCATTCGTCTCTAAAGAATTCGTGTTAGTATTTTGCAGCCGAGACTTATTAAACTGATAGTTCGGTAATTTTCACATCTGTCAACACCTGCTTTCTTTGGGATTGGAATTATTATATTCTTATGAAGTCTGAGGGTATTTTGCCTGTCTCATACATCTTGCTCACCAGATGGTAGAGTTTTGTCAGGACTGGCTCTCCCAAGGCTGCCAGTGGTTCTAATGGAATGTTGTCTACTCCTGGGGCCTTGTTTGGACTCAGGTCTTTCAGTGCTCTGTCAAACTCTTCACGCAGTATCGTATCACCCATTTCACTTTGATCTACATCCTCTTCCATTTCCATTATATTGTCCTCAAGTACATCGCCCTTGTATAGACCCTCTATATACTCCTTCCATCTTTCTGCTTTCCCCTCTTTGCTTAGAACTGGGTTTCCATCTGAGCTCTTGATATTCATACAAGTGGCTCTCTTTTCTCCAAAGGTCTCTTTAATTTTCCTGTAGGCAGTATCTATCTTACCCCTAGTGAGATAAGCCACTACATCCTTACATTTGTCCTCTAGCCATGCTTGCTTAGCCATTCAGCACTTCCTGTCGATCTCATTTTTGAGACGTCTGTATTCCTTTTTGCCTGCTTCATTTACTGCATTTTTATATTTTCTCCTTTCATCAATTAAATTCAATATTTCTTCTGTTACCCAAGGATTTCTACTAGCCTTCGTCTTTTTACCTACTTGATCCTCTCCCTCCTTCACTACTTCATCCCTCAGAGCTACCCATTCGTCTTCTACTGTATTTCTTTCCCCCATTCCTGTCAATTGTTCCCTTACGCTCTCCTTGAAACTCTGTACAACCTCTGGTTCTTTCAGTTTATCCAGGTCCCATCTGCTTAAATTCCCACCTTTTTGCAGTTTCTTCAGTTTTAATCTACAGCCCATAACCAATAGATTATGGTGAGAGTCCGCATCTGCCCCTGGAAATGTCTTACAATTTAAAACCTGGTTCCTAAATCTCCGTCTTACCATTATATAATCTATCTGAAACCTTTTAGTATCTCCAGGATTCTTCCATGTATACATCCTTCTTTTATGATTCTTGAACCAAGTGTTAGCTATGATTAAGTTATGCTCTGTGCAAAATTCTACCAGACGGCTTCCTCTTTCATTTCTTAGCCCCAATCCATATTCACCTACTATGTTTCCTTCTCTCCCTTTTCCTACTGTCGAATTCCAGGCACCCATGACTATTAAATTTTCGTCTCCCTTCACTACCTGAATAATTTCTTTTATCTCATCATACATTTCTTCAATTTCTTCATCGTCTGCTTCAATTTCTTCGTCATCTGCAGAGCTAGTTGGCATATATACTTGTACTACTGTAGTAGGCATGGGCTTCATGTCTATCTTGGCCACTATAATATGATCACTATGCTGTTTGTAGTAGCTTACCCGAACTCCTATTTTTTTATTCATTATTAAACCTACTCCTGCATTACCCCTATTTGATTTTGTATTTATAACCCTGTATTCACCTGACCAGAAGTCTTGTTCCTCCTGCCACCGAACTTCACTAATTCCCACTATATCTAACTTTAACCTATCCATTTCCCTTTTTAAGTTTTCTAACCTACCTGCCCGATTAAGGGATCTGACATTCCGCGCTCCGATCCGTAGAATGCCAGTTTTCTTTCTCCTGATAACGACGTCCTCTAGAGTAGTCCCCGCCCGGAGATCCGAATGGGGGACTAATTTATCTCTGGAATATTTTACCCAAGAGGACGCCATCATCATTTAACCATACAGTAAAGCTGCGTGCCCTCGGGAAAAATTACGGCTGTAGTTTCCCCTTGCGTTCAGCTGTTCGCAGTACCACAACAGCAAGGCCATTTTGGTTAATGTTACAAGGCCAGATCAGTCAATCATCCAGACTGTTGCCCCTGCAACTACTGAAAAGGCTGCTGCCCCTCTTCAGGAACCACATGTTTGTTTGGCCTCTCGACAGATACCCCTCCGTTGTGGTTGCACCTACGGTACGGCTATCAGTATCGTTGAGGCACGCAAGCCTCCCCACCAACGGCAAGGTCCATGGTTCATGGGGGGAGGTGTGGAAGGGTGTGCTTCCCTTTTTATTTGTGGGGTTTTGTGAGTGGCAATTTTTTCCCGCGCGGTCTCAGTAGCGTCAACATGACGAAGCGTGGCTCGACGGACGAAGAAATTGATCGCGAGTTATATCGTGATTTAGAAGAAAATGACGTTGATTTGTCAGAGGAAGATATTGTAGATGACTCTGATGATGATGTGGACTATGTTCAAGAAGTAGTTTCTGGCAGTTCAGGTAAAGAATTCTGACAACAAAACATGTATAATTTTTGTTCAGATTTTCACTGAAAAAACTCTCAGTACGTGATTTTATTTGCAAATACTACTCTTCTGATATATTCAGAAGAGGAGAGCAGGTGTCCAAGCACTTCAGCAGTAAGTAATCCCGTCGATATTGTGCCTGAAGAACGAGCGAGACTGACGGCGAGGGGGAAGCCGAGACCTGCACACTGCACCAATTCTGAGGAAGGTTGGACGACTACTGATCGTGCACCAGATATCTATCTATTCTCAGGACACTCCGGAATATGCAATGTTGTCAGTTTAGACCAGAACAGTGCACTTCTAGAATTTTTTTCACATTTCCTGACAGACAGTGTGATGAAACATATAAAGGAACAAACTAATCTGTATGCTCAACAATGCATCAGGAAATTATGAAGCACAAATTCCCTTTCACCCACCTGCTCATTATCATAGTGGAAAGGAGTTACACTTATGGAAATAACAAAGTTTCTGGCAATTGTAGTCCATATGTGTGTAAGTGTGAGACCATGTCTACGAGAGCACTGATCTAAGAGCCCTGTTGTGTCGTGTAATTTCTGTCCAAACATCTTGAGCCGTGACAGATTTCTATTTTGAGAAACTTCCACATTAGTGATAATTCCTTAGTTAAGAGGAAAGGAGAAACTGCCTATGACCCACTGCACAAGGTGAGACCCCTCCTAAATAATGTGTGTGCTAAAGTCCAGCGTGCATATACAGCATCTCAAAAAATTACAATAGATGAAGGCATGTGCAAATTTCGAGGTCGTGTGTATTTAAAACAGTACATGCCACAAAAACCAAATAAATACGGTATAAAACTGTACATGTTATCAATCTAATACAGGTTACATCTGGAATTTCTCTGTTTACGCGGGTGAAAGGTCCGACACAGTGACTCCGGTAAAAACATTGCTTGCAAATCTGTCAGGAAAAGGCTACACTTTGTTTACGGACAGGTTCTACACAAGTCCAATACTTGCTTCAGAATTGGAAGCTGCAAAAACTGCTCTTGTGGGAACAACAACAAAATCTCGGCAGGGATTGCCTCATGCTATAAAAGATCCGAACCTTCGGTGGGGTGAACTTATTTTCAGGCGTAAAGGAAATATGTTAGCACTGTGTTGGAAGGAGAAAAATGTGCACATGATAAGTACAAGGCACACTGCAGAGATGGGTCACTTTCACTGATCAGAGAGGAAGAGAGAAGTCAAAGCCAGCCTGTGTAGTGGACTACAATAAAAACAAGTTTGGTGTTGACTTATCAGATTGTCATACGGTGCATTTGAACATGAACTGTGAAGTGGTGGAGAAAGTTGGCATTCCATGTTATACTAATGGCGATTGTAAATTCCTGCATATTATGCAATAAGGTTACTGGAAAATGCCTTACAACATCTCACTTCATGACAGTTATCTGTGCAGATCTTGCACAAAGCAAAGATCTTGAACCCCGACCTGGTCCATCTGGACTCTCAAGACTATCAACTGGAAAACATTTCCTGGAAAAGATTGAGACAGAAGTAGGTAAGAAACAGAAACAAAAACAGTGTGTAGTGTGTTCTCGAGAGGAAAAAAAAATTGACTAGAAAAGTGTGGTGAAAAGACACAAGCTACCAGTGTAGTGAATGTAAAGTAGCATTGTTTAAAATGCTGTGCTTCAAAATTTACCACACAAAGAGCAAAATTGCATCTTAAAATAGTTACAGGAGGTTACTGTAGATAAGACATGCTGTATCCATCATAATTACAATTTTTGTGTAAAATAAAAAATTTCCTTCTAGAAAATACAGTGAATATACCTTTGAACAATTTTTTCTTTTTTCGAAAACAATGTTATAATAATAACGCTTGTCAAAAGTATGTATTAATTCAAGAGAAAGGTATTATACATGGTTTTAAACAAGAAAGTCTAGGTTTTTCAATAAGAGTAATTTTATTGCTGTAACTGAAACCTTTCTTGAGTTGTAATAGTTTAATATATGTTAAAATCAGCCAGTCTTCATGGTAGACACCCGCGCGCAATGGCTCAGGACCCAAAGTGTTAATTGATTTATTTTTTACACCAGATGATTGAACTAAGTGTTCCAAAACCAGCTGTGTATACAATAAAAGAGTGTTGATTAAGAAATTATTGTGTGGTTTCTTCATTTTACAGAATGCCAATGGAATTCATCAATGGTCAGATGGCATTCCTGGTAAAACAAAGTGCAGCAAAAGTATATACAGAGGTGGAATGCTGCTTGTTGGGCATAGTAAACAGAATAGAATATTGATTTTTAGTGCACGACCTCATATGTCAACTGTTAGTCTGGACCATTTGTGTAAGAAGAGACTAAAATCTTCACAATGTAGGTTACATGGGGTCATCACCCTCAGTTTCAATGTTGCAACAAGAAGTTTTCAGGTATATATGGAAGTGTTTCCACGTGTCGGTGAGGGGTACTGTGCAATCCTAGCGCTTTATTTTTCTGATAAGCATTCTGCAGAAAATGGCCTTTCTCAGTATACTGAGAAACTCAATGGGGCATTGTTTCAGCTGGGAAAGCTACTAAAAATGTTACATCACAGCAAGTTTCACCAGTCATGAAGGTGGTACAAGAGAAACTGCAGCTGCATGCACGAAAGCTCAATTCACCTGATAAAGTACTGAGAGGTATAGGAAAGATAGTCTGTTTAAGTAGGGCTACAGACTTTCCATGTGAGACATTATGTGCTGTAGCTCCCTTAGTGTGCAGCTGTAGAGCCGTAAGAATGCAATGATGAGATGGATCTGTCACATTGTTGTGTGTGTAGATGTGTGTTTTATGAGAAAGGAATATATGGTTCCAGTAAATGTGGATAACTTTGGTTATGACAAGGTGAGACTGCCAAAGGGTTTATTGATTGCCAACTTGGACATCCTAGATGATGATGATCTGGATAGGTCGTGTGGAGACCTCTGCCACAAGCAAACCATCACTGCAACCGATTTCCACAAGAAGGTAGAACATTTAGAGGTAAGAGGCAAATAAGCTCAGG
Organism: Schistocerca cancellata; assembly: GCF_023864275.1. NCBI lineage: Eukaryota > Metazoa > Arthropoda > Insecta > Orthoptera > Acrididae > Schistocerca > Schistocerca cancellata. The sequence goes on along the minus strand of NC_064627.1, from coordinate 910,948,303 downwards.
AGGTTTTGTTACTATGATTCACAGATCTGTTTAATTCTGGCAGACAATTACCAGCAACACTATGTAGGATTCTAACAGATAACAACACCCCATGTACAGGATGTACAGAATCCTTAAGCACCAACAGCCTATAATGGAAGAATTTATTGAGAAGCTGTTGGCTGAGAGTATTACTGAACAAAATGATAGTCCATGGGAAGCTGCCATTGTAACTGTTCCAAATAAATCATCAGATGGTACAAAGAAGTAGAGATTTTGTTGTGGTAACAGATACCTGAATGCGAGAATTATTACAGGTGCATACATTATACCAAGTATAACAAAGACTCCAGATATGCACTGATGCAGTTAAAGTAGAAAAGAGTTATACAACAACAGGGTAGCAGACATCAGCTGTCATTTGTGGTATTACATATTTCTGTTGTTACCTGTCTGGGAGAATATTTAAAGTTGTAACAGACAATGGTGCCTTGAAGTGGTTACTAGGGTTAAAGGATTATTCAAATAGATTAGCATGATGGGCCCTAAAAGTAAATGAATCTGATTATGAAATAGCACATAAATCATACTAAAGCACAACACTGTCTATGGCTTGAGTAAGATGACTGGAGTCTTGTGAGCACTGACTAGGACCATTGCCAATTGGCAAGAAGCACTGACTGCCAAGTATTTAGGGAACAGACACAGATTGCAACACGTGAGGGCTTATTATGTAGAACAGTAAAGTGTACACCACACTTGGTGGTAAATGCAGCTTCCATGGATGAAGTGTTAAAGCAAGCATATGACCAAGTTTTAGCAGCTCATAGAGGGCCAAGAGCAACTCATCAGGGTGTGGCTGAAAAGTTTTGGTAGAGAACAAGGAGATAGGACATTGAGCATTATGTCAAAAGTTGTACGTCATTTGCAACATGTTGATCCTAGTCATTAATGGGAGCCATTGCAGGGGTTACCACAAGCATCCAAACCATTTGAAATGGTGGGAATGGACATTCTGGACACCAGTTAGTAAGCACTGTATATTAAACATGATAGATAACTTTTCATGCTTTGTCACAATGGTTGTAATCTCAGATCAGCAAGAGGCTATAGTAAACAATTGGTTTCTATGTTTGGCATTCCCCACACTATAATTACAGATGTGGACAATAATTTGATATCTGATCTGATGAATCAGCCATGCCATTTTCTACACATTGGGAGGTTAGGACTAGCCCTTTCAACCCTCAGTCAACTGGAAGAACTAATGCATCCCCTGTACGATGAGCTACTATGTGTACATCTCAACACTGGGATGTGTACCTCCCATACAAAATGTCAGCATGAAACTAAGAGTTGTGCTACGCCCTCACAATATGAAGTACTGTATTTACTAGATAAAAAAATTAATGCAAAAACTTTTTATGTTTGGAGCAAAATTTCAGTATCATTATATAATTACATTTGCTGTGTCACTCCTGAGCCACCCATTGGCACACATTGCACTGATATCTGATCTGGCAGGCCAATGGAAGCCCCTGCATAATTCAGTTATTTTTGACATGTCTTACCAGGAGGGCTGGGCTTGTGGCATTTTACTTTTAATCTTCAACTTTTACACATTTTATACACATGACTATTTTACACAACATGCTGGATCACTCCTTTGTAAGCCACGGTATGCTATTTCTCATTTTATGACCATCACATAGCTTTTCATAAAATCATTATGTACTTTTTAGTATGTATGTTTATAGCTATGGAATAGCTAACAATTCTTATGCTGTTGCACATACTAGTATTCTCACTATAATACCCGCTGCACAAATGCAATCATGGGTGTTATGCAAGTTTTAGTAATGCAACTGGCAATTTTCTTTCTTTATTAGCATCATCTTGCAAGATTGTGATGTGTTACTCATATTTTTCGGTGTTATGTTATACTTTGAGGTTCTTTATCATCTGACAGTGATGTAGGAGCTGTCTTTTACAGGTGGCATGTTGCCAGTTAACTACATAACACAGCTGCCCAGTCTTGTAATTTTAACTTAATTCCTTTGTTATTTTACAATTCTGAAATTTTCTTGAATTTGGGTATAAGCTTTACAATAATTTCTGATTTTAAATTCTTTTGACAGGTTTAAAATCTGGCTCACTCATGATGAAATTTTTAACTATATACTGTCATAGTCTCATTGGTTCATAATACAGATGTTTCTTGTTGCACAGCTACAGTTAATGATGATGATTTTCAATCCTGTTCACTGCTTTTTTATTATATGAATGGAGTGTTATCTTAAAAGCATTAATATATTACTTACACACTACTGTTAAGTGAAACTGTTACATGTTCACTTTTACTTTTAGAGTTGGCTCCCCTTATATATTTTGTTCAGCTATTGCACATTGTTTTATATTCTACTCTGTTGTAAAATATTTTCTTAAGCTATTTTTCCTTCATTTGTTTACAGATCAAAAGGTGGTTGTAGAAAACAACTGAGACTAGTCATCGTGTTGTAATTGTATACTGAAAATTGCAGACTAGGCATACACAACTTTTTACATTAATTTCTTACTTTTTTACATTTTTTTACATTAATTTCTTATATTAAGACTGCCGTCTCCTCCCTGACAATGTCAGGCTTCACTAAGAAGTATACGATACAAAGGAGCCTTCACCTTTTGAGAAAATTAAGCCTAAATTCAGAAAAGATGGGGACTCAGTAATGAAGTTTTTAAAAATTTTATGGGATGTTTTGCAGTAGGTGAAAAAAGCAAATAAACACAAATACAAAAGTGCTCAAGCATCAAGAGCAGACAGGACGACATTTTGGTAAATTACCTAAGTATGGGGTGGCCAATGGGTTTTGCTGATGTATTCCCATCCATCCTCTGTATAATTTTATAAGAGGCGTTCAAAAAGAAACAAGGCAGAGACTTCAATATGCAAACTGGTACCAGGAGGGTAATATCGTGGTGTGTGTAATGAGGTGTGGTTCCGACCAGAGCATGGAAGTTCACAGCCCGTCGCTAGGGGCACGCGTGCACATCACATGACTATAAAGAGCTAGCAGCAGCATGCATCAATTGTCCAGCGCTGCCAGTCGCATTGCAAACGGTGACATGGAGGCCTCAACAGAAGAGCAAAGAGGTATTGTTTGTTTTCTGACAGCGCAGAGTGTAGGAGGAATGGACATTCATCGATGAATGTTACAAGTGTACAACAAACACTTACCAGTGGACATTAAAGTTGACCTATATCATGTGCTAGGTGAAGAGAGAGAGAGAGAGAGAGAGAGAGAGAGAGAGAGAGAGAGAGAGAGAGAGAGAGAGAGAGAGAGGGGGGGGGGGGGCAGGAGATATTTGTGGAGTTGCACGAAGAAGCAGAGAAGGGAGAAGTGTTAACAGAAGTGCAAGGAGAAGGTTGGGAGTTACGACTTTCATACTAGAAGTTGGGAGAACAGTAATTGACTTGACACTGCAAACATTGATACAGAGGAAGAGGGATTGCTTAGACGCATGTGGGAAATTACTAAAAACAGTGTTTGGGACAGTGGACAATGATGACATTTAGGAGTTGAACAGTACACTAGGGCAAGTACAGGTAGTAGCAGATGTTAATAGGGCAATTGTGGAGTGTTATACCACACAACTGACAAATTTACCTACCACACAGTTCACAAATGCAGGAAAGGTTATGCTGACATTCTTCTTTGACCAAGATGGCCACCTCCTGATTCACTTCCTGCAGCACGGGACAACAAGAATTGACTGTGGAATTGGTGCAGTATATGAGAAATACTATGTGAACAATAAATAATGAGTTGCCTAGAGTGTACACTCGATTAAATTTCTGAATGGAAGAATGACTGTAGCGAGGTTACTAATCTCACCGGCAGGCAGTTTCAGTGACCCAAGTACGGAAGTAGCAACATTGCACAAAGCAGTCCATAATGTGGTACATGGATAATCAAATCCTAAGTTGTTGCCACTACAACAGTTCATAGATAGACTAAAATGTACAGCGAGTGATACCAGCAGAGCTGCAGCACATACTGGAACCAACAGAATGGAGTTTGTCCCTATTTTACCACATGACAACAATTTGATGTAACATGGATGTAGTGATACTAAATGTGTTAGTGTGGTTACCAGTGATAAGTATGAACACACAATTACAATGCTTCACGTTTCCTACCTACTCAGTGAAGAAGAAAACTCCAGGAAAATTGGTACGAGTGAAAACACAAAAAGTGTTGCTAGGATCCAAACAGAAATTTCATAATGATATCAGAGGAAGACTGACAATGGTGTCAGAGAATGTGTCTGAGTAGGAATGTTGAAAGTAGTAAGCAGGCATGTGAAGTATGACTGCTTCTGGGTATGATGGAAGAAGGCAAATGGCAGGGGAAAGCGCTATCAACACACCCTTATTCCCAGAAAGTAGGTATGCATATGGGTTTATTTGGTATTTCCTCCAGAGAGAGTGACAGGAAACTGCTACAAGTAAGGAAAGCTGAAGGACACAACTTTCCATCTCCTAACTACTACCACTGGAATGACTAGTAAATCTGACACAATCTTTGTTATATTGGCCAAAGAAGTTACTAGAAGTGTTGCCAATCCAAAACCTAACTTTTTAAAATGATGCCCTGAAAACAGACATCCTACATTCATTAGACAAATTCATAGCCTCACAAAAGGGAAGGATCACAGTGCAACAAACCTTTCAGTATGTAGAGCAACACCATGAATTGTTTGTTGTCCTCAGTGTCGACATTCTTGGTTGCTACACTGCCTGAAGGGGGGTGGGGGTGGGGGGGTGGGGGGGTGGGGGGGGGGTGTGAAGCACAAACACAGACTACTTTAAATAATGTAGCCTACAGGTGCACATTTGCATTTCACAGTTGTTTACTTTCACTATTCACAACCCCCCATATACACATTTAATATGGCCATAAGGGAACAATTGACAGGAATGGGGGAAAGAAGTACAGTAGAAGAAGAATGGGTAGCTCTGAGGGATGAAGTAGTGAAGGCAGCAGAGGATCAAGTAGGTAAAAAGATGAGGGCTAGTAGAACTCCTTGGGTAACAGAAGAAATATTGACTTTAATTGATGAAAGGAGAAAATATAAAAATGCAGTAAATGAAGCAGGCAAAAAGGAATACAGACGTCTCAAAAAATGAGATCGACAGGAAGTGCAAAATGGCTAAGCACGGATGGTTAGAGGACAAATGTCCTCTCACTATGGGTAAGATAGATACTGCCTACAGGAAAATTAAAGAGACCTTTGGAGAAAAGAGAACCACTTGTGTGAATATGAAGAGCTCAGATGGAAACCCAGTTCTAAGCAAAGAAGGGAAAGCAGAAAGGTGGAAGGAGTATATAGAGGGTCTATACAAGGGCGATGTACTTGAGGACAATATTACGGAAATGGAAGAAATGGGAGATACGATACTGCGTGAAGAGTTAGACAGAGCACTGAAAGACCTGAGTCAAAACAAGGCCCCAGTTGTAGACAACATTCCATTAGAACCACTGGCAGCCTTGGGAGAGCCAGTCCTGACAAAACTCTACCATCTGGTGAGCAAAATGTATGAGATAGGCGAAATACCCTCAGACTTCAAGAAGAATATAATAATTCCAATCCCAAAGAAAGCAGGTTTTGACAGATGTGAAAATTACCGAACTATCAGTTTAATAAGTCACGGCTGCAAAATACTAACGTGAATTCTTTACAGACGAATGGAAAAACTGGTAGAAGCCGACCTCGGGGAAGATCAGTTTGGATTCCGAAGAAATGTGGGAACACGTGAGGCAATACTGACCTTACGACTTATCTTAGAAGGAAGATTAAGGAAAGGCAAACCTACGTTTCTACTTGGAAGAGCATTTGAACGGAATGGACAGTGTCTTGAAAGGAGGATATAAGATGAACATCAACAAAAGCAAAACGAGGATAATGGAATATAGTCGAATTAAATCGGGTGATGCTGAGGGAATTAGATTAGGAAATGAGACACTTAAAGTAGTAAAGGAGTTTTGCTATTTGGGGAGCAAAATAATGGCCGATGATGGTCGAAGTAGAGAGGATATAAAATGTAGACTGGCAATGGCAAGGAAAGCGTTTCTGAAGAAGAGAAATTTGTTAACATCGAGTATTGATTTAAGTGTCAGGAAGTTATTTCTGAAAGTATTTGTATGGAGTGTAGCCATTATGGAAGTGAAACATGGACAATAAATAGTTTGGACAAGAAGAGAATAGAAGCTTTTGAAATGTGGTGCTACAGAAGAATGCTGAAGATTAAATGGGTAGATCACATAACTAACGAGGAGGTATTGAATAGGACTGGGGAGAAGAGGAGTTTGTCGCACAACTTGACAAGAAGAAGGGATCGGTTGGTAGGACATGTTCTGAGGCATCAAGGGATCACCAATTTAGTATTGGATGGCAGCGTGGAGGGTAAAAATCGTAGAGGGAGACCAAGAGATGAATACACTAAACAGATTCAGAAGGATGTAGGCTGCAGTATGTATTGGGAGATGAAGAAGCTTGCACAGGATAGAGTAGCGTGGAGAGCTGCATCAAACCAGTCTCAGGACTGAAGACAACAACAACAACAACAACAACAACAACAACAACAAGCCTCATTAATAGTTTGCAGGCAAACATCCAAATACTGCTACAATAGTTTACTATTGAACACCTATGAGCAGTAAAAACCGAACCACACAGTTTTTGAGGAATAACAAGGTACATATGGAACAGACACTGTCATTCTTTTAACACACTTATTTCACAGATGCATTCTTGTTGATCTAGCCAATATGGGTTCTTTGTCTGAAACTTGGCCTTGGGCTTACTTTCTCGGGACCAAACATCGGGCCCTTATATATCCTCACAATAATAGGTACTGAAACTACACATTTTTCAAAGTTTATATTATATTCTTTAATTTATTCTAATATTCTTTATTTCTATGTTTATTATATATTATATTCTATAATATTCTTATGTTCTTTAATACTGAGGGCCAACCTTTCTCTTTTATGAGAATGCAGATTATACTCACATATATTAATGGTAATTAGTTCAAATATGAAAAAATGAATTTTAAGGAGGCAGATGGCAAAACAAGAGGCAAAATAAAAATATCCTAGCTTGCTTCATCACAAACACAACATCATGGCTATAAGTGTCACAGTTTCTAGTGCTGTACTGGTTGTGACTGGATTTCATGCAACCTGCACCTACCTTAAGTGAAGATCTGTACACCCCCATGAACTGCTGGTGTATCACATACCAGTTGACCGGGTAAGCAGTAGGAAGTACAGATTAGATAAGTGATAGTTAGAATAATAGATTACCAAGTAACAATGTTATGAAAAGGGTAGTTGCTTTTCACCACATAGCGGAGATGCTGAGTGATAGGCAGTGAGCTTTTGGCCAACAAGACCTTTGTAAAAACAGATAAAATACATGTGTGCATGGTCGCGCACCCACCCACCCACACACACACACACACACACACACACACACACACACACACACAGCCACCATATGGTAACAACTATCCTTTTCATAATATTGTCATATTCCATCCTGAATTTGCCATTGTTTGAGATTACCAGTAAGTAAGAAGGAGTGAGTGAGATAGATAGTAAATTGCAAAACACTTGTGAATTGTGTTGCATGAAAATGACTGTACCTATTTGTTAGTAATGACTTAGAGGGAATATGTTTCTATGGAATATAAGTTCACTGGAGCAAATGGAGAAAATAATGTTTTAGGATTAAGAGACATCCAATGAACCTTTTGGTTTAAGCTGGACTGTAACAAGAAATAATCCAGATGCACCATATATATAATCCAAATGCACCATATATACTTGTTTATCTGTGAACATACAAGATTTTTAGAGGGGCACCTTGAACAAAATCTTCAGCAGATTTTTTCAAGGAGGCAAAAGTGTTGCACCATGAAATAATGTACCTAATACAGCCGAGTGAAATTCAAGCATCTTTGCAGACAACACAAGAAGCTGAGGAATGTGAGTCAAGCCATAACAGGCAGGCAGAATTTCAATGAGGACAGTCTGCTGATATTGCAGTATTATGGATGCACCACTGAGCCTGTTATTTCTCACTACAGCCAGGCAACATTGTCTGAGGTGGCAAATTACAGACAACTGGAAGACAGATCAACCTTGACTTGGATGGCCTTATTTTCTGATGCCCAGGCCACAGGTCTGCTATCAGTCGAGATGAATGGTACTGTAAATAGCAAGGGCCAGGCCCTTACAAATATTGCTCATTTACAATAGAGGTATGCACAGTCTGCCAGAAATCTGCAATGAGGAGGGACCTTTGCCAATCTCCCATCTACTCATCTAGCAGTCCATGAAATTCCATGTCATTTAGAATCTCATCTTGGTCACTTGGATGCTGTTAGCCACAGCACTGCCATTCATGCCAAGTCCGATGTGGAGGATTTGGGCATCTTCAACAAGTGGACTACTTGCTGGCCTCCAGTACAAACCTGGGCATGCAGCTGCTCTCCTGCCATCATAAGGGCCAGCAGACTTGACTGTCCCCCTCTGCTCCTGTAGTCAGACACTGTTGCTGCTAGCTGCTTCTCCTGTCCGAGCACCACAACTTTATCAGCTCACCTCTGTGCGACCCGTGCAGCTCTGTCCAGCTGCTGGTTGTGAACGGTTGGTTGGTTTAAAGGCAGGAGAAGGGACCAAACTAAGAGGTCATCGGTCCCTTGTTCCTAATAAAACAATGCCACAAGTGTGAGAATAAAACGTTCAAAACATATAACACAAAATGGAAAGAAAGGAAAAGCCACAAGAACGAAGGGAAGCCAACGAACACTAAAAGGAACAAAAGAGGACATGAAAACAACAGAGAGACACTAGAAACAGAAGAGAGTAAAACATGAAAGCAGATTACAGTGGCTGGCCAACCAAGAAAATAAAAAGGGAAAGCTAGCCACTCTGCAACACATTAAAACCTCCACCCTAAAAGCATGAGGGTGGAGGACACAGAGGGACAAAGGACATGCGCTAAAACCTACATAGAAGTCTAAAAAACCCACTCTCATGGATAAAACATAAAACTAAAGCTGCTGTGGAGGCAATGTCACCCAACACCAAAGGCAGGGTGATGGGAAAGTTAAAAGTCTGCCACAGAGAGGCTAAAAGTGGGCAGTCCAGCAAGAGGTGGAAGCCTGTCATTTGGGAGCCACAGCGACACTGAGGTGGGTCATCACGACAGAGTAGGTAATCATGTGTTAGCCACGTATGGCCAATGCAGAGCCGGCAGAGGACAACTGATTCCCTGCAGGAGGCCTGCAAGGAAGACTTCCACACATTCAAAGTCTCCTTAATGGCACACAGGTTGTTGTGTGTGCTGTTATGCCATTCCATCTCCCAAAGCCAAAAAACACTGCGGTGTAAGACAGAATGCAGGTCAGCTTCAGAGATGCCTATCTCCAGAAGTGTTTTCTGCATCGCCTGTTTGGCCAGCCTGCTGGCAAGTTAGTTGCCAGAGATTCCGATGTGTCCTGGGGTCCACACAAACACCATGGAACCACGGACTGTTCCAGGGCATAGATGGACTCCAGAATGGACACTACCAGAGGGTGGTGAGGGTAGCACTGGTCGATAGCTTGTAGGCTGCTCAATGACTCAGTATGCAGGAGAAATGACTCTCCAGTGCATGAGCGGATGTACTCAAGAGCACGAGATACGGCCGCCAGCTCTGCGGTGAAAACACTGCAGCCAACTGGCAAGGAGTGGTGCACAATATGTCCTCCATGAACATACGCGAAGCCTACGTGACCATCAGCCATTCAGCCATCAGTGTAAACCACTTCAGAGCCCTGGAACATGTCAAGAATCGAGAGGAAGTGACAGCAGAGCGGTGGGTTTAACGGAGTCCTTAGGGCCACGCAAAAGGTCCAGACGAACCTGTGGCTGAGGCATACACCATGGAGGCATATGTGACGTGAATGGACCGCAAGTAGAGGTGGTAAAGGGAAGGACTCCATTTTGGAGAGAAGGGACCGCCCGCGAACTGCAATCATTAGCCCCGATCTGGGCTGCTGATGCAGGACATGGACTACCAAGGGCGGGAAAATGTGACGGTAATTCGGATGCTCAGGGGAACTATGAATGTGTGCTGCGTAACTGGCGAGCAGTTGTGCACGTCTGATCTGCAGTGGAGGGACACCAGCCTCCACTAGTATGCTGGTCACCGGACTCATCCTAAAAGCTCCTGTTGTTAATTGAACCCCACAGTGGAGCACAGGATCAAGTAAATGCAATGCTGAAAGTGCTGCTGAACCATAAACTACACTCTCATAGTCAGTTCGGGATTGGACAAGGGCTCAGTAGAGCTGCAGCAGCGTAGAGCGATCTGCACCCCAATTGGTGTTGCTCAGGCAACAGAGGGCATTGAGGTGCTGCCAGCACTTCTGCTTAAGTTGATGAAGATGAAGGAGCCAAGTCAGTCGAGCATCAAAAACCAGTCCTAGTAATAGATTTGTCTCCACTACAGTGAGTGATTCGTCATTAAGGTAAAGAGCAGGTTCTGGATGAACGGTACGATGCCGACAGAAGTGCACGACACACGACTTTGCAGCTGAAAACTGGAAGCTGTGGGCTACAGCCCATGACTGCACCTTGTGGATGGCTCCCTGGAGGCACTGCTCAGAACAACAGTACTGGAGCAGCAGTACGAAATGCAGAAGTCGTCTGCATACAGAGAAGGTGAGAGGGAGTGCCCGACAGCTGCTGCTAGACCATCAAGGCCACTAAAAATAGACACACACTCAATACAGAGCCCTGCAGGATCCCATTCTCCTGGATATGGATGGAACTATGGGAGTCACCAACTAGGACATGGAAAGTACGGAGCAACAGGAAGTTTTGGATAAAAATCGGAAGTGGTCCCCAGAGACCCCACTCACTCATACAATGTGGCAAGGATATGAAGTCACCAAGTCCTGTGACAAATGCTTTACTTAAGTAAAAAAAGACGGTAATCAGTGGTTGCCATCTGGAAAAGGCTGTTTGGATGGCAGACTCGATGGACACAAGATTACCAGTGGTAGAGCGACCCTGGCGGAAGCCGCCCTGATATGGAGCCAGCAAGCCACGTGACTCCAGGACCCAACCCAACTGTCGACATACCATATCTTCCAGCAGCTTACAAAGAATGTTGGTGAGGCTGATTGGCTGACAGCTATCCATATCAAGTGGGTTTTTACCTTATTTGAGCACCGGAATGATGGTGCTCTCCCGCCATTGCGATCGAAAGATGTCATCGCACCAGAGCCGGTTGACGATGACGAGAAGATGTCGCTTGTAGTCAGATGAGAGATGTTTAATCATCTGGTTTTGGATGTGATCAGGCCCATGAGCTGTGTCGGGGCAATGTGCAAGGCCACTGAGGTGTCCCACTCTGTAAATGGGGCGTTATAGGATTCACTGCAGCGTGTAGTGAATGAGAGGACATTCCCTTCCAGCTGCCATTTGAGTGTGCGAAAGGCTGGGGGGTAATTCTCAGATGCAGTGGCTCGAGCAAAGTGCTCGGCAATCATGTTTGCATCGGTACATAGCTCGCCAGTTATGGTAACACTGGGGACAGCTGTTGGGGCCTGGTACCCGAAAAGACAATTGATCTTTGCCCAGACTTGGGAAGGTGACGTGTGGCACCCAATGGTGGAGACGTATCTCTCCCAACTCTCCTCCTTCCATCGTTTGATAAGGTAGCGAAGATGGGCATGGAGCTGTTTAAAGGCTATGAAGTGCTCCAGGAGAGGGTGCCGCTTATGCCTCTGTAGAGCTTGCCAACACTCCTTAATTGCTTCAGTGACTCCCAACGACCACCAAGGGACTGTCTTATGGCTCGGGCACCCTAAAGAGCGAGGGATCGTGTATTATGCCTCAGAAACAATTGTGCTAGTCACCTGCTCAACCATCACATCGATGTTACCATAAGTGGGTGATTCAGCAGTGACAGCAGAGGTGAAAGTTCCCCAGTCCGCATGCCCATCTGGGCAGGCGTCTGTGTGCCTGACGCTGGGGCAGTGACAGGAAGATGGTGAAGTGATCACTACCACATAGGTCGTCATGTGCTCTCCAGTGGATAGATGGGAGAAGTCCTGGGCTGCAAATTGATAAATTAATGGCCGAGTAACTACCATGAGCCACACTGAAATGTGTGGTGGCCCCAGTATTTAAGAGGCAGAGGTCGAATTATGACAGTAAAGTTTCGACATCTCTGCCTCGGCCAGTAGGTACGGTACCACCCCAGAAGGGGTTATGTGCATTAAAATCTCCCTAAAGTAGGAAAGGTTTAGGGAGTTGATCAATCAGTGCAGCTAATATATTCAGGGGTTGCACCATCTGGAGGAAGATATACATTGCAGACAGTTATTTCCTGCGTCATCCTTATTCTGTCAGCTACAGCTTCAAGAGGGATTTGAAGGGGCACATGTTCACTACAGACCAAGTTTAGGACATAAACGCAAAATCCACCTGACACTTGATTATAGTCACTACAGTTCCTGTAATATCCCTTATAGCCACAGAGAGCAGGGGTCCGCATTGCTGAACCAGGTTTCCTGGAGGGCAATGCAGATAGCAGGTGTAAAGCTTAACAGTTGCCGTGGCTCAGCCAGGCACTGGAAAAAATCGCTGCAATTCCACTGGAGAATGACATCGTGACACTGGGAAGGCATGGAACATTCAATGAGGCAGTTTATGCCTCAGAGTTACCTGCTGCCACCGATTTATTGCCTGAGCAGTCTATATCCATTGTGTCTGAGGGTCTGGCGACATCTAGGTCCTCAGCCGCAGAGCTTGTAGGTATCAGTGGTGTAGGTGCCGCCGCAATTTCCTTGGTCTTAGGGGTTTAGTTTTTGGATTTCTCTCACTGCTCCTGGGGATTCCCTGGCTGGGAGGACTTCACTGGCTCAGTCTCCGGGACTGAGAATGAGCGTGAAGCCTTATGACCAGTTGCTTTTGGGATCTTCAGCCACTGGCGGGTGTCAGGGGACGGACATCCCAGATGTTGGGGGGGGGGGGGGGGGGGGAGTTGCTTCCGAAGTAGATGGTGCAGGAGCAACAGGGAGGGAAATGCCCCCACCATCAAGGGGACAGGTGTAGTCTTCTGGCTCAGAGGTGACCTGGGTTGGCAGAGCTGATGGTGCCAGAACTGTTGTAGCGGCAGCATCAGACGATGTCATATGCACAGGATGCAGGCGTTCAAATTTTCTCTTAGCCTCAGTGTAGGTCAGTTGGTTCAGGGTCTTGTACTCCATGGTTTTCCTTTCTTTCTGGAGAATCCTGCAGTGGGGCAAACAAGGTGAATGATGCTCTCTGCAGTTGACACATGGGATGCGGGGCACATGGAATATTGGGTTGTGATAGGCATCTGCAATCTCGGCATGTGACCCTGGAAGTACAGCGGGAAGACATATGGCTGAACTTCCAGCACTTAAAGCACCGCACCGGGGGATGGATATAGGGCTTTACATCACACTGGTAGACCATCATCTTGACCTTCTTGGGCAATGTATTACCCTCAAAGGCCAAGATGAAGGTACCGGTGGCAACCTGATTATCCTTCGGACCCCAGTGGACACACTGGACGAAATGTACACCTCGTACATTGGTGTGCAGCTCATCGTCAGACTGCAAAAGAAGGTCTCTGTGAAATATGATACCCTGGACCATATTTAAGCTCTTATGGGTGTGATGGTTACAGAAACATCCCCAGCTTGTCACAAGCGAGTAATTCCCATGACTGAGCAGGGGATGCTGTTTTGATCAAGACTGACCCAGATCTCATTTTGGACAAGCCCTCCACCTCCCCGAACTTATCCTCTAAATGCTCAACAAAAAACTGAGGCTTCATCATCATGAAAGATTCCCCATCAGCTCTCAAACATAAAAGGTACTGGGGCGAATAAGATCCGGTGCTATCCTTAGCCTGACATTCCTCCCATGGTGTGGCCAGGGAGGAGAACGATTTGGGGTCGTACTTCTGTGCGTTGAATTGAGCTCATGATCGCTTAGAGACTGCTGGTGTATCACCACCAGCAAGAGATGATGGACTATGCTTCATCGTGTGTCATCCACCCTGATGCCACCCACTCCAACCAGGGGCCCTCCCCACGGGCGCCACCCAGCTGCAGCAAAGGCCACCTGGCAGGATGGCCATTGCCGGGATTCCCAATGCCCCATGGGGATGGACATCTACCTCTTGGCATACATGGGGAGTTAACGGCGCAGGCATCAGCAGAGTGGTCCCTGTGTGGTCAGGGAGGTACAACCAACGGTGTACATGGCAGCCCACTGTGCTGGATATCAGGTGCAAAGAAGTCCATGGTCATCGTCGACGCAGAAAGTGACACCGCTTAGTGCATGGTGAAAAACACACCCAGGAGGGTGTCCTCGTCCAAGAGATTGAGAATAGGCAGGACTGCAATGCGACGACTAGAAAGTGGACTAAAGGTCTCAATGCACGATTGACATGACGCAACTTGTAAGGCGCCCTTCCCAAATTGGCCCACTCTTCAGGAAAATTTTGAAGCATGGAGGTCAAACCCTACAGGGGACCATCACATAAAGGCCGAAACGTGTGAAACTCCTTCTAGTCACCTAGTACAACAGGCAGGAATACCTCGGACCTATTCTAACCCCTGGACCAGCAGTGGGGGTTTTGAACAGTGAAATGTATTTTCTTCAATAGGGATGGTCAAGAGTGCAGGTTTCAAAGTTGTCAGTATAAGTGTTCCACTGTTTTAACTTGAATCTGAGGGTGGGTCTAGAGCTTTTCTGATATCCAGTATACCGAATACCTCAATAATTTCACAGATTGTGATGTAAAGATAATGTGTCGAAACTACATGCCAGTCAATCAGAGCTGATGCTGGAGTAGCGAAGCCTTTATACAATCAGCCTCCTCCAGAATATTGACAATTATGTATGCATTATATTAAATATTTTCAAGATGTCTGTGCCATATACGATGGAACTTACCAAATTTCTTTGTGCCATATTAATGCTCTCACATCTCATTTCCACACAAGGGTGTCAGACGTGTAGTGCATTCATATACTACAAATCTGGTAGATCCAACTGTTACATGGTTAATTACTTCTGCCTTATGTAGCTTTCCCACCACACTTGAAACATTACTATTGGCTTGCTGAACTCCAAAACAGACTAACTGTAGGTGTAGAAGAAAGTTGGCAATATCATTAAGCCCTTTCCCAAAACATTCTTAACTTGAAAAGGCACTACGATATTGCAATGTGTGATTACTGAGACCATCATTTTCTCTATAGTAGTTTTAAGATGAAAAAGAATTTGTCCATTCTGGGTACATCAATCATATTATGTTAGCCAATGTCGCAGGATTAAAAACCCTCACAACTGAAATATTAACCCTCTTACACTTTGACTCATTTTGTAGGATTGTCTTCCACATTTATAACAAGGCTGAAACTTCACACTAGGCAAATTACTTTTATCAATACCTTATGAGTATACAATTTAATACTGTGATGTCAACAAACTGGATCGAAAAATTGAGAATGGAAAAGATGTTCAGAAACAGTTGTAGCATGTAATAAAAGTAAATTATATTCAAGCTGTTGCTGCAGACCCAGAAATTTGAAATCTTTGTTAGTTTCTACAGGTTGGTTATTTACTGTTACAAATAGTTGAGAAGTGTTTTGTGGGGTATGAGGGTTCATTAAAATAGTTTTATGGTGTTGCTGGTTAATTTGTTGTTTGCAGCCCAGTTGCTGAGTTGTTCAGTAGCCATCAAGCTCACAGCTTTCGGTATTGCCTCTGTGCTGTTCCCCTTGAAGAATACAGGTTGTATCATCTGTGAAAATAATGGTCCTGTGAGCAATAACATTCAGGCTCAAGCTACTGATATACACAAGGAATAGCAGAGGTCCCATTATTGAATCATGAAGCACATTTTGATTAACAGTTTTACTATCAGATAGGATTTCAGTTATTGAATTGAGTTGTTTGTTGGTGTACTTCATAGTGATCTTGTGTGTGTGATTGCTATGATGCAATCCATTTATCTGCAAGTCCTTGATAACACTGCATTTAATTTTTATCGGCCATTTTTGTGATACAATGTGACAGAAGCTTTTGAAAGATCAAGAAATATGCCTGTAGTGCAACAGATCTAACATCATATTAATGCAGTCATACACAGCCATTTCTGTAGATATGTTGTTTCTAATCCCATATTGAGATACACTCAGCATTCCTTTTTTGTCAATGAAGTCAGTTTATTGTGTAATTTTTCCTAGTACTTTAGAGAACCAGCATGAAATTGTGATAGGTCTACATCTGTTCATGTCTTTATCATCACTCTGAGAATAGGAATTACTGTTGAGATTTTCAGTGACTCTTGGAAGGCACCTGACTGGAAGAACAGTCACAGAGCTGAGTTAGTGGTTCAGCAGTATTGTGTGCACAATTCTTGACTAAAGTTATTGGAAATACATCAGTGTCAACTGAATATAAATTTTTTGACAGTCTGAGGGCTCATCATCATCATCATCATCATCATCATCATCATCATCCATCATCATCATAATCATCCATCATCATCATAATCATCCATCATCATCATCTTTAGAGACTGTAGTAATAAATACTGACAAGTGATTTTTTTATGATTTACTGGTTGATATTTTTTGTTTGGGTTATTTTTAATCAATTCATCAGCTACAGTTGCAAAGAATTTGTAGAAAATGGTCACTACAGCTTCAGGATTAATTATCATTTCATTGTCGTGTTTAATTTCTATATCCGTGTGCATTAGTCTGTTTTTCCCTCTTTCCTTTTTATAATATTCCAGATCGCTTTTAGTTTGTTGTTGGATTTGACAACATACTGATCATTGTGCATTCGTTTAGTCTGCATTGATTACTCTTTTCAGGATACATGTGTAGCTTTTATAGTGTTTCCATAATTCAGGGAGTCATTACTTTGTGGAAGTTATGGAGTATTCTCTTATTTTTGCAGGAGGTTTGCATAGCTGTTGTAGTTCAGTTCTTGTCCCCCTTATTGCTATTTAACTTTACCATTTTCTGTGGAAATACTTCTTTATTTTCTCAACATTTCACAATAATCCAATTTCCTTTGCCTATCTGTTGATGCTTTCAATTATTTCACTAGCACTCTTTTCGTAAAAGCACTATTCCTAAATTTTTTTCTTGTACTTATACAGTCCCCACAAAGAATAAATTCAGATCTTCTGGCCCTGCAAGTGTAAGATCATACTTGTTCATTAGGATGGCCTTTATTTTTCAATTTATTAAAAGCTCATCCCCCCACCCCTCCTTCCCAAAAAAAATGTTGTTCCAATCAAGAAAGAAACAATTTGTCCAAAATATTTGTTTAATTAAACAACTGAATGGCAGCCCAAAATGACCATACAGTTTGAAACATTTCACCCAAGTCATTCCTTTGGATAATTTCTTTTAGATTTTTCATTTGCAATCACTTTCAGAGACCCTTTATAGTAATGTATGCTTTATTTAATTTATCTAACCATTTTCTTATTTCCAGTAGCATCTGAGTTGCTACTGTGAATTTGATGTCAAAAAACACAATGTTTCCTTGTGAATTATGTTACACAACTTTTTAAAAAAAAAAGAGGTTCAAATGTGTGTGAAATCTTATGGGACTTAACTGCTAAGGTCATCAGCCCCTAAATTTACACACTACTTAACCTAAATTATCCTAAGGACAAACACACACACCCATACCCGAGGGAGGACTCAAACCTCAGCCGGGACCACCCGCGTACACAACTTTTCATAACTATAATTAAACTTATACTGTTGTTAATAGACATTATACTGTTGTTATTAGACACACTATTATCAATGTTATTAATATAGTATAACTACTGTAATTTTATTATGTTATATCTTGGTTTATTTGTTTTGGAATCGAAGATGCATGATTTTTTAATTCAATGTGTGTCACTCATGTAAAGGGACTGTTATGACCTGTTCTTCCTAGACTTATAAAATAATATCAGATTCCTCCTACAGTTTGAAACAAATTAAGGAATCATTTTTACATCATCATTGTTTGTTACATTCCTAATCAAATCATCTGAGCAAAACTGCCCTCAAATGAGCAAGTTTCTAATGATTATTTCTTCAATCTAAAAACTGTAAAGCTTACAACAAAGTAATTTGTAGCACTGATGACTCAAAATGTTTTAATTTTTTTTTATAGAAAAGCACAAATTCATGATAAATGAGCTGACCAGTGTTGATAAATTACTAAAACTCTACGGTGACTAGAAAAAGATCTATTTGTGGAACCTAGCAATATCACACACTTCTATTCAATGCCTCATGAAGATGAGAGAAGCAAGATACACAGAAACATAGTATAGATTTAAACTTAGTGACTGCCAAAAACTAGTGTTGCAGTGGGATGAAAAACTGCTCCAAGCACTCAAAGGTGTTGAAAATTGGCAAAAACAGTAATGTTTCAAGGCAAGGAGCAATTGCTGGGAGCCCCTGAAATCCCAGCATCTTCAGGAGAAGAGCAAGCACTGGCTCTTGATGAAACAGAGAAGAAGTGAGGTATGACTGACAAAAATAGAGGCACTTTCTTGTCAAATGTGATGGCAACACAGGTTGACTAAATTGTGCCTGTACAAATTTTTTTAATTGTCCAGCTAGCCTCAATGGTGGTACTTTGTAAGGGCCCTTATCAGGATTACAGGTGAAGATAGTCAACAGTTCTGAAGCCAGAAGAGAACCATGCACCCCAATTATGGATGAAGTGGAGAAAGTATCTCAAATCCCCTGGGTAGTATCTGTCCCTCAGCTTAGAGGTGACAACCAACAGTGTTATTCTCAATCTGCAGGGAGGCTGAAATAACTTCCAAAGCTGGTCCAGAAACTACAAGATGGCAGCCCCATCACTGGACTCAGTATCTGCCAGCAACCGCCTGTAAGGACACAACTTCATGCTTTCAAGTCTCGACTGGAAAATATTGAATTGGCCAACATGATGATGATGATGATTCAGCTATGAAAAAGGATAATGCATGGAAAAAGCAGATTATTCTAAGTAATGAAAATGTATATCCCATAAAACAGACCAGCTAGATGACATACTGGCAAAAAAAGCAATTTCAATAGCAGTGATATTGGTAACAAAGAAGAAATTAAGAGATTTGAATTAGATTCCAAATCACTTACAGTTCTACAACGGAGTTGATCAGAAACCAACAGCAAAAGCTGGAGTCATGCTTGTGGTACATAAATGCTTCACACCAACAACTGACAGCTACAGTTTCTGGAGTGAACGATCATTCAACTTTGACTAAATCTATTATGAGACTACACCTAGTGATTGGTATCTATGACCTGGTTGAAAAAGTGAAAGAAGGAAGTGACAAATTCCATTGTTGTTTACAGAAGAGCATTAGTAATATCAGTAAGTCAGATATGATCGTAGTAATCGGGTAGGTGAAACCAAAACTGAGCAGTAAGTAAACCCTCATGGGGGAAGAAATTTGCAATAGTAATGAGTACAGATTAATTAATTTTGTGCTATATAACCAGCTCAGAATTATGAACACAATGTTCAATATGAAGTGAGCCACAAATTCACTTGGGAAGCCAGGAACCTCAGGTCAATAAAAGATTAAATTCTAAAACAAAGTGGCTGATATGGTATTATATGCAAGAGTGTTTAGAGGTCCTGAAACTGAATCTGATCACTACCTTCTAGTAAGCTCCATACTAATTAGACCAAGAAGGCATAAAAAGAAGTACAACAAACTGACTATGAATAAAGAATTTGCCCGCCACGTAAGCCTTTTGAGAGATCACAGAATACTTTGTTACAGCAAAAATAGCTTTATGAGCTAGTGAGAATCTCGTCTACAAAAGAATAGTCAAAGGATGATTGGAAGGCTCTCCAATAAACTCTAAGAGAGAAGCTGCTGATCAAAGCCTTGCCAGAAAGTAAAATGGCATAGGAAGACAGGAGTGAGAAAATGGAATGATAATGCCAACAAAACTATGAAGGACTAAAAGTATTTGTGAAATATCTGTCAACAAGGGAGCAGGAAGGGAAAATAGAATTTCAAACAAAGAGAGCAACTGCTAAAAGAGAAACACACGGAAGACACAGGCAGACTGGGAAGAATTTGTGGCCCATTTAAAACATGATATTTACAGACTCCAACAACAAACATTCAAAATTATAGGAAGCTAAATAGTGAAAGTAAATTTCATTCCTTTACCTAAATGGCTGCAGTACTTTAAGGCAATAGATTCTGGAACATGAGAACCTCTTATTAGATTCAGTCAATCTATGGCTGTTTAAACATGCAAGCAATTCATTTATAAGACAGATCCCTAAACTTTTTACATATGATACATAAAATAAAGGCAAGCACTCGCCTATAGCTGACTGATGTGTGGTGCATAGAAACATGCAACTGAGAGTACATATACTAACTTCTAAGCTCTTGCTCTTCCTCTAGTAGAAGCACACACATTAACACACCCAAGCACACAAGTTCCCAAACGCACATGCCCACAGCCAAAAAACTGTGGCAACTACCTCGAAATAAGGTTATCGAGCTGGGCATATAAAATTTTTGCCATCATCATCAAAAAGAAATTATAAAGACACTATGAACCCATCATATGTGAGGAGCCAAATGACTTTCAAAAAGAAATATCATGATGGAAAGGGTGTTTTTCACTGAAATTGCTACCAGAAAAACAGAGAATTTAATGTAAAGGCACATATTGCCTTCATCGACCTCAAAAAAGCTTTTGATACAGTCAACGTAAATTATTTTAAGTTCTGGCAAATGATTATGTCCCAGCAACTGTTTGATAATGGATACATTTCCTTAAACAACAGATTTAATCTGCATCAAGAACGATGACAAATTATCAGTTTGGTAGAATAAATGCAGGACAAGGATATGGCTTTTCACCCTCTTATTTATCCATACTACACTATCAGATTGCCATGAGACCACATGTCAAAAGCCTGAGTAATCACCTTTTGCTAAGTTCCAGAAGATACCAACAGGTACGTGGAGCCAGTGAACTCCAGAGTTGTGGCCAGCTGTGCTAGATTACTTGGTTGAGGATTCACAGCACAAGCAGCTTCATCCACGTGGTCTCTCAGATTCTTGACTGAGTTTGCATTTTACTGGCAGAACACTTAGTGATGCATCAAACCTATTGAAGAGACCATGTTATACTTGTACACCCTCTTCTGGAATATTGGTGTGTGGTACGGGATACGTATCAGGTAAGAGTGACGGAGAGCATTAAAAAAGTTCAAAGAAGGGCAGCTCAATTTGGATTACCATGAAGTAAGGGAGACAGTTTTATGCAAGTGACATGCGAGACAGGATGATAATCATTAAAACAAAGGTGGTGGTCTTTACGACAAGGTATTGTCACAAAATTACAATCACCAACTTCTTCTTCCAAAAGCCAAAACATTTTGTTGACTCCCACCTACACAGGGAGTAATGATTATCATGATAAAATGAAAATCAAAGCTTTCATGGGCAGATTTAGATGGTCACTTTTCCCACTGGCTATTTGAGGATGGAACAGTAGGGTAATGTAGTGCAGGCTTCTGCAGCTGGAGTCAGCCAGCATGAAAGTTTTATCATACCACATCATACTGTAAGTTAACTATCACTGATGAAAGAAACATTTTGGCCATGGTTGCAATGGCCTCTGCCTGGGTCTACTGGTGTATTTCATGTCCATATTCATTCCCTATGTGGCCCTATGATGCTTCAGTTTTCAAAAATATCTGATCAAAATACACAAGACGATCCAGTTCACACTTTAAGTAGCTACAGAAGAATACAGGGCAATGGATGACACAGAGCAAAAAAAACATATGGACCACAGATATTTAGATGTGTAATCACACCACTACTCACGGTAGAACAACTTGGTCATCTGTTCTCTGACTATTCACAAACAGCACCTAAGTGATGCTCACTATATAAAACCTTAAAAGGCTGCAACCAACTTTCTTGGCTAATGGTTACAACCCCAAATCAATCCAGCCAGTCTTCTAGAACACCTGCAGAGTCTGCATGTGACAGGCTCCACCAAAGACAAGAAAGATGCTTTGGACACTGTAGGCACATGGAAGGTGGACTGAGTGTCTGGAGGAATCTATATTGGAGATATTGGCAACTCAGTAATAATGTGCATGTAGGCGCACAATTTCTACAAGGATGGTTTGAAAAGTCCTCGGAATACCACAAGAGGTCAGTGCTGGTGCAATGAGTTGTTCACATGATATTCGTTGCACTGTTGCCTGTAAACATGTGCCACATCAGTGGTTCAAATGGTTCTGAGCACTTTGGATTTTTGCAGTGGGAATGAATCCATTGCTGGCTCTGACACTTGCTCTATAGCTCGAAATGATGACACCATGTTTCATCTACCCCAACAATACTAAACAGGAAATGATATTTTTCATTGTCATACTGTTCCAGATGCTACAGTGATGTCAACGTTCTGTTCAACTTCTGCTCCTCCACCGGACTGTGGAGAACCCACTGTGCATAGATTTTCACAGCAACTGTAGGAGGGGTAATGACATAATGAGCTAATCCTGGCCCACTGCTGTCTTTCAATAACCCAAGACCTCAAAATAGTTTATCACACGCGCACGCGCGCAAATGCGCACACAAGCGCGTACACGCACGCACGACATACTGTGTTCGCTATACTCAGCAGGGATTCAGGCACGAATTTCAGTTGCTAACACTGCTTCTGCAATCAGAAACCATACATCAGCTCGCTGTTCCTCTGTCCCAGCCTCCACAGAGATGTCAAACACACACAAATCTCACTGATCTCGTGTCGAGCATATCTAACAGACAAATGGTACAGCGGGAAACATTTGCACTGTTCCTTCCTGACTTCCAATAGAGGGCACTTCTATACGCACACCTACAACTACGTTATCAACCGCAATGTCATGCTCCTTATACAGCCTGTCTCGTTTTCAATTGTCTGCCCCCTTATATTTACACAGTGACACAGTTCCATACCCAGAAATCTTTCATGTTAATTGAGCAATAGTCCAAGTGGTTCCATGCACCTTATAATAATCACTTAAGAGTGAATTGCAACATAATCATGCTGTGTGATATGGACAGTTAAGAAACTGACAGGGTAAGAGATTTTCCGCTATTTTATTGGTAATAATTTCAAAAAAAGAAAGCATCTGATTAACAGGAAGCTAGCTGTAGTTTGAATTAGTTTTAAGGGAAAGGTGTTTAATCACTATTTCTCTTTATTTATTTTCTTTCTTTGTTTTATTTATTTATTTTTGAATGAGTGCAATGGGTTGTCAAATTTTTTTAGGAGTGGGGAGTTTTACTTAGTTGTTAAGTAGAAATCATTATCATTTTAGAGAAAAGAATAGTTATCTCTTTCTCAGAATAATCAAGCATACGATCCTAGTATTGCTGTCTTAAGTTTACTTTTATTCTGTTTCTCTTTGGAAATCAAAGAAGGTAACTGCACTACACTTTCCGTCGGCATTCCATAGTAGGGACCACTTTTCAGCACCTATGGAGGGGGGAGGGGGTCGAGGGGGTGAAGCTGGTGGTGAACATTCTCAAGGATTGATGAACACCACTATTCTCTGGCCCACCAGTGAAGAACACCACACTGGTAGGTAGTCAGCTGTTGGGCTCGGGGCGGGAAGGGTACCAGTCTTTTGGGTCTCTCCTCTGTCTTAATTAGGTCCTTACATTCTCAGATCTTCCTTTTCCTTTCATTCTACACCTATTGGGATACAAATTCCATCCCTCTGTCCCTATGCAATAGTTTCATAACATGAACCTTTCTACATCTACTTCTATGATGGCCTGCCCAGAGACTGCAACACTACTCACATGCTCTTTTCTCCCTTACGTTGGTACACGTGTTAGTAGCCGCCACATAAAATTGCAAGTCATTCGAGGCAGCAGATGACTTTAGGCAGTAGTTTGAAACAGATGTGGTGAGTGTGGTGTTGAAAATGGAAAAAACCTAGTATTGTGCAGTGATTAAATTCTTCATAAAAGAAGGTATAACACATGCAGTAATTGCGGCTTGCAGATATGTACAGCAGCTCTTCACCTTCAATTTCCACTGTGACAAAATGGGTAGCCAAGTTTAAACATGGCCATGAAGGCATCCAAAACAATACCCACAAAGAACATTCAAAAAGCACACACACACACTAGACATCAACAAAGTGCACAACATGATTTTGGAATATCAGCATACAAAGGTGCATTAAATTGCTAATGCTCTATGGATATTAAAGGAATGTGTTAGTCATATCTTGCACCAGAAATTGAACATGAGAAAGCACAAAATGAGTGCCAGGTGTGCTCACTCCAGATCACAAATATATTTGCTAGACACCTTTCAAAATTAGCTTCTTGTGTTTTAAGAAGAACAGAAGTGACTTTCTTGCACTGATACATTACAGTGCATGAAACATGGATTCGCCACCACACAACTGAGTGCAAACAGCAGTCTATGCAGTGGATAGAAGGCAGTTCTTCAGCTCTAAAGAAGAGGAAAGATCATGGCGTCATGTTTTGGGATGCAAAAGGGATTTTGTCGATTGACTACTCTGAAAAAGGTAAAACCATAACTGGAGAATACTACTACCAACTCCTAGCAAAACTGGATGCATGCATTTGTGAAAGCAGACTCAGCTTATAGAATGAAAAAATAATCTTCCATCAGGACAATGCACCTGCCCACAACAGTGCCTTGGTAATGGGGAAATTGAGGGATTTGCACTATGAAGTGCTGGTATATTCCCTCTATTTCCCAGATTTGGCTCCCTTGGACTTCCATCTTTTGTCAAAACTGAAGGAAACTGGTTAGGACTATAGATAGGTACTCTGTAACACTTCCGGAGTAACACTACAAAGATGGGATAATGGCATTGGAATACTGCTGGATGACATGTATTGATATTAGAGGAGATTATGATGAAAAATGAAACTTCTTTGAATGCATAAATTGTCATTTTCACTACCAGGCCAAGAATTTTTCAGACCATCCTCGTACATCTACATATATACGCCAAGAGCCACCATAGGGTGATGGTGGGGGGTACCACGTATGACAACTAGTCATTTTCTTTCTTGTTCCATTTGCAAATAGAATGAGAGAAAAACAACTGTATAAATGTCTTTATATGAGCCCTAACTTCTTGCACCTTACATTCTTGGTTCTTATGTGAAATGTAAGTTGGTGGCAGCAGAAATGTTCAACTGGTTTTCTAAATTTCGGCAAAAGTGCCTCTTGAAATGAGCATCGTCTTCCCTCCAGGGATTCCCATTTGAGATCACAAAGCATCTCTGTAATACTTGCAAGTTGATCAAACTTACTGATAACAAATCTAGCAGGATGCCTCTGAATTGCTTTGAAGGCTTCCTTTAATCTGACCTGGTGGGGAACCCAAACAAACTAACAGTGCTCAAGAATGAATCGCAATAGTGTTCTATATGCCATCTCCTTTATGGACGAGCTACACTTTCCCAATATTCTACCAGTAAAACAAGTCCAGCATTCATCTTCCCTACTACCAATCTGATAAGTTCATTTATGGATGCATTACACTTTCCCAAAATTCTCTCACTAAAACGAAGTCGAGCATTCACCTCCCCTAATGCCAATCTGATAAACTCATTCCATTTCATATCACCTAGATATTTAATCAATGTAACTGTGTCAAGCAGCATCCAACTAATGCTGTATTCAAATGTTATAGGACTGTTTTTGCTACTCATTTGCATTAACCTACAATTTTCCATATTTAGAGCAGGCTGTCATTCATCACGCCAAGTAGAAAATTTGTCTAAGTCACGTTGTATCTTCCAAAGGCTACTCAATGACACCACCATCCTGCACACAACAGTGCCATCAGCAAACAGCTGTAATTATTGATCACCCTGTCCATCACATCATTTATATAGATATATAACGAGAATGCTATAAAGGACAATGTACTGGGTTTCAAAATGTCTCGAGCCACGCACTTATCTGTGAACCTAAACCATATGCTCAGACCTTCATAAACAGTCTACCACGTGACAGTGTCAAACTCTTTCCAGAAATCTGGAATACAGAATCTGCCCGTTGTCTTCCACCTGCAGTTTATAGCGCATCATGCGATAAGAAGGCAAGCTATGTTCCATATGATCGATGCTTTTTGAACCTGTGCTGATTTGTGGATGGAAACTTTTATGACTCAATGAAATTTATTATATTCACACACATACTGTGTTAATTCTAAAGCAAACCAATGTTAAGGAGGATGATGATGATGATGATGATGATGATGATAGGGTCCCATACTCCAAGGAGCGTAGCGGATGATACAGAGGGGCCCAGAAAAGTGTAGACACTCTTTAATATTTAATATCTTTGGAACAAATATGACATTGTTTTAGTTTTGCATAGTAACATTGTCTATTGTTTTCTCAACAACTCTTGGTGTGCATTTCCCACTAGATGACAGTGCAGTACTGAATGCAGAAAGATTGTTGGCTGAGCTACACATAGTCATATTGAAGTGGTACTGGAAGTACAAAAACATGATAGAGGTACAGCAATCTTGGAATGCACACTTTCCACTTACTTTCAGAATTGATTGTACACTTGATTGGCTTACCCCGCATCCATGTGTACCCTGCTTCACAGATTTCTGAGGTGAGCTAGTAAAACGTTGCAACACAGCAGCACTGGAAGCTGGATCTGTTGATGTTTCTGGTTGCCCAGACCTTTCCTTATGCATATCCTGAACAGTACTGTCAGCTTCAAATTCGACCTGAATATGATAAGCTGTTGTAAGTGTTGGTGGCTGAGTTCCATACACATTATACCACTGCTGTTGTACTTCCACCATGTTTTCATACTTCCAGTACTACTTCAATACGGCCTTGTGTTAGTAAAATGACAATCTTACTTCATTCATTGTTGCACTGTCATCTGCTTGAAAACGGGTCAAGATCTGTTGAGAAAACAACAGGGTATGCTACTGCACAAAACTGCAATTATGTCATTTTATTCCACAGATATTAACTATCAAAGAGTGTCTACATTTTTTCTGGACCCCTCTGAATACAGGATCCACCTGCACTTTTTTCCAGTTGCCTGGGACTTTGCACTGGGTGAGAGAAATGGCTCTGAGCACTATGGGACTTAACATCTATGGTCATCAGTCCCCTAGAACTTAGAACTACTTAAACCTAACTAACCTAAGGACAGCACACAACACCCAGCCATCACGAGGCAGAGAAAATCCCTGACCCCGCCGGGAATCGAACTCGGGAACCCGGGCGTGGAAAGCGAGAACGCTACCGCACGACCACGAGATGCGGGCATTGCTTACTGGGTGAGAGAGTCATAACTGCAAGCTAAGAGGCCAAAACAGTAAAGTGCTGACTGCAAAACCAAATTCAAATTCCATCTGATCCTGGTGACTTTTTGTTTTCAACTCTATCAGTTGTTTCTCTACAGTACAGATGCCTATTTCTATGACCTCCATGTGGGAGTCTGTATGGCAGTCAACTGACATTATTTTTGTATGATCCTCCTGCACGAATGATTTCTTAAACGTGAAATTTAAAACTTCAGCTATCCTTTTGCTCTCTTCTAACGTCACCCCAGACTGGTCGCCAAGTGACTGTATAGAAGCCTTTAATTCACTTAGTAATTACGTATGAGCAGAATTTTCTTTTGCAAAGATATCACAATGGAAGTTGTATGCTTTGCACACTGATCTCATTACAGACACACAAATTTCTACTAACTTCTGCCTGTCAAAATTTATGCATTCTTTTTTGAACCAAGAGTGCAACAATGTTTCTTCAGCATTTCCCAAATTTGATTATTAAACCACCGAGTGTCCTTTTCATTTGTAATCCACTTACTTCGCATACACCCTCAAGACCGCGATTTACAATCATTTTAAACATTGGCCACAATTCCTCTGTCTCTGTCATATTAGAACTAAATGATGTTCATTCATTGTCTAAATCGGATGCTAACAACTGCTTATGTGATTCTTCTAGTATAAATACTTTCCTAGCCTTCTTGATGGATTTATTAACTTCAGAAATCATCATCACTATGACGACATAGTAATCACTAATTCCTGTCTCTATACTGACACTGTTGATAAAGAGTCAGACCTTTTTGTAGTTACAAGGTCTACAATATTTCCACTGTGAGTGGGTTGTCTAATTGTTCAAGGCAGTTTTCAGGAAACATATTCAAAATTACTTTAACAAGACTGTCTGTTCATACTACCTCCGATTCCATACTTGGTAGATTAAAGTCAACTCAAGTAATACTGCAGGATCTGGGTATTTCTGCACTACTGAGCAAGACTTTCCTTGGATGATTCTACACCTGTTATGGAGAAATCAGGTGGCTTGTAAAAACATATGATAAATAACTTTAATTCACCTATCCTGCTCCTCTATTCACAGTCAGACTCAAATTCAACCTCAATAGACACAATATTTTTGTTGACAGCAATGAACAGTCCCCTCACTATGGTGTGTAATCTGTCTTTCTGATATACATTCCATGCCTCACTAAATGTTTTGAAGGTTTCTGCTCCAGGTTTCAGCCAGCTCTCAATTCCAAGAATAGTTTGAGGTTGATCACTTTCATGGAGGGCAGTAATTCAGGTGCTTCAACAATTAACTGTAAAATTTTGACAACTGAAGTGTCTACTTTGTATGCGATCTGATTTCACTCTTTGTATATTTACTGGTGAGCCTTCACCAGAGGACCTAAAAAAAATAATGGACAAGTACTCCACTACAAAAGTAGCTGCTTCCTTGTTGTAATGCACCACTGACCTATCAAGGTGAGTCCTGCAACTCTCAGCCCCATAACAGAGCTCCAGGAATCTGCAGCCATCACTATCGCAGAATCAATGGAGCCTCCAGCTGAGAACCTCCACTCAGCTCCAAACCAAAGGATCCCTATCAACTCAGGGTACGACACTGCAAATTGTAAGCTCTGTTTGCACCTCATGAGTGAAGCCAGCAGCTTTCACTATTTCCACCAGCCAACATAGGAACTGAGAATATCATTAGAAACCAAGTGAAAGGTGCCAACATGAGTTTGCCAGGATCCACACCGACTCTTACCTTGAGAGATGTGACCGCAAACAAGCCACCACTCACCTTGCAGTGAGCACAGATACCCTGCACGAGGTATTCTTCCTTATACCCATTCTACACAACTCGTAACAAAAAGACTAGTCCACGGTAATGCATCTCTAGAAAGTTTCCGACTCTAATAGTGTAACTTTTAATTGATAATTATATTTCATATACATCAGTACCATAATAATTGGTGGCGCCCTGGAAATATTCTAAGTTCGGAGTTGACGTGGCCACGCTGGGGCTCTCGGTGGGCCGCGGCACGTCAGCAGCCACAGCCACGTGGTGCCAAATGTTAGCCGGGGTCCAGGTAGCATGTGGCTAGGAATTCCTTGGTGACGCTGTGTCGATGAAAGAGACTTGTGTGCCGAGAGTGCCAAAGATGGCGTTGTGAAACCAGCATGGCAGACATTTCACAGTTTGTATAGAAATTAACAGTAGCCAGGTGAATCACAATACCTCAAAAAGAAACATGTACATTACCATTATTTACGCAACAATTCTGATGGTGTGATCAGATTTTCAATATCTTTATTAGTTTAAAGTTTAGGATCTGACAATAAATTATATAAGTAACACCCAGCAACGAATTTCCAAAATCTAAACGGTTCATACGATTTTGTTGATCAATGTGCCTTTAGAAAGCTATTAGTGTAAACCTAAATTGGTACAAATTACAGACATGTAACTTGAATAGTACACGAGTTATTGGAGGTCCAAGTGGCTGATTACTATCGATCGTGTCAGGCCATAAGTACTCCACAGTTACACGAAAAAACGTTAGCAGCATGCTTATAAATATATTTATTCATTTATGTCTTTGTTTGTATCCGATATATACTATTCACAAAGTAATTGGTCAAATATTTACTGTGTTTTGGAAAGCACAGAGACATTAGGCTACTGGCCTACTTTTGCTTGCTATTCCTTTGATGTATGTTTATTTAATTTGTTTATGTATTTAATAATGTGTGTTAGAGCATGCGATTGGTCCAGCCATAGGAATATTTAATTAATTGCAAGTTATTTAAATGTAAACCCAGTATTTCGTATGTGTATCATTATGTTTGTGAGTACATTGGCTTGCAGACAGGGTGGGAGCGCTTTAGCTAATCACAGCGATCGTTCCAAAAAGGACACTTGGAGAGACTGTATGGAAGTGGGGGAGGAGGATTGTTTCCAGAGAGGACACAGGCAGTTCTGAATGGTACGGTACAGCTCTTGAGAGGTGCTGGATGTGAGGACGCGACGGACAAACGGTCGCAGGAAATTCTTGGAGAGCGTGGAGCAGTTTGCGTGTCGTTTCGGCAGATAGAAATACTTCGTAGTGCTGGCTTGTGCACTTGTGAGATATCCGTGGCTTCTACAGTGAAGACATAGTGTGCGTTTAGAAGTGAATATCTCGCAAGCTATGTTGTTGTTCATAACTAATTACATGCAGTAGGAATCTTTTGTTTCCCTGTTATTCACCTTATATATTGTTTAATTGCTGGACCATCAACACCAATAAGTGTTTTTCAGAAATATATCACATTCTCAAAAGTTGATCTACTATCTTACTCATCATTTAAAGCCATTACGATAGTACCTGCAGATTTTATTTAATTGCAATCTTTCATCTATAAACTTCTACGTTACATTCACAATTGCTGAGTGATAGGAACCTATGACCATTCGATTCATGTCTATATTCATATTGTATACTGTAGACTCAGCAGTATTTGGCTTGTATTGCGACAACTATGTATCCCAGCCCCTAGACAATGAAACCAGCCAAAAGTTTTAATATTTCAACTCTGAGTCAGTGGGTACGTAACTGAGGGCCACCACCTCACATCCTTTCATCATTTTATTTGAAAGCCTGCAATTGGGATTCGAGCCCAGAATCTCCTGTTTACTAGGTATTTGCATTAACCATTGCAACACTTGGACACAATGTCCATTGGAACTGTCTGTACTATCTCAGTTCGCCCCTCGGCCAACCCACACTCCCACCCAGCACCACCTATCTGCAGTCCCCATCTGTTTTCCAAGCTCACTACTTTGAGATTCTTGTAGGAGCTCTAGCATGCTTGTACATCAGCAATAAAGGTGGTGGATTCATGGCACATCGAGGTGACTCATTTATATGAATGCATGTGTCTGTTCTTTTGCATATGTCCCTTTGATTTTTTTTTATTCCCTTCCACCTTTAATTTACATAATATGCATCAGAGCTGCAAATTCCATTTCATGTCTGTTCTTTCGGACATGTCTGAAAGAACAGACATAATGCATTCATATAACTGATCCACCTCAACAGACCAAGAATCCACCACCTTCTATGAGAACGCACAATTATGCCTGAGCTCCTGCGGGAACCTCAAATTAGAGAGCATAGAGGACATGAGCAGGGACTGTGGATAGGTGGACGTCGGAGGATTGAATCCCAGTCCAACATGTGCCTTCACTCGGCACTGCTGACTCCGCATAGTCCCGATGCAGCTGAAATCTTGAGTTTCTTCCTTTTCCTCCCCAAGTGCGGAGAAGGGAGTGCTGCATTGTATGCTACTTCAAGAAGTATCAATGAGTAAAACGTGATATATTGCAATAATGTCAATATATACTGTATCTTTTTGAAATATCAATTCGTTTAGCTGGTGGAAAATCAGTGTCTAAACAGGATGTTAGCCTAGTATAAAGGCACATGCTAATGACTAATTTCTTGTTTGATGTATAGTCAATGTATAACAAATACCATCTGTTAACTCCAAAGTTGTTGGAATACTGATTTAGTAGACACTGTTGTCGAAACAAGATTTATGAAGACTTTCATTTAGCCGGGAGTTGAAAACTGCTACAGAGCAGAAATGCACTTTATTATTAACACACATATTGACTGAATCCTCATAAAATCGACTCAACAAGTGGCGGCAACAGAATAAACATATAAAAGACATGGAAATGTGCAAGCTTTCAGAGCCAGTGGCTCCTCCTCCTGGTTGGTTGATTTAAAAGGGGGGGGGGGGGGGGGGGACCAAACTGTAAGGTCATTGGTCCCTTGTTCCCAGTAGAAGCGAAAGAAGAAAAGAAAGGAGATGTACAGCACAATAATAGGAGAAAGGAAGAACCAGAAGAACAATAGAAGGACAACGAACACTACCATGGACAAACCACAAAGAGAAAACCACAGAGATAAGCAAGAAATCAGTAGAAGGGGTAAAAATAAGAGAATAGATGACTGTGGCTGGCCGACCACAAGAATAAAAAGGAAAAGCCAGCCACTCTGTGACACATTAAAACATCCACCCTAAAAGCATTAGAATGGAGAACACAAAGGGACAAAGGACTTGCACTAAAACATATATAGATTGATAAAAACCACCATCACAAATAAAACGTGAAACTAAATTAGCTGATGAGGCATTGTCTGCTAAATTTAATAGAAATGAGTCAGGTAACTGAAGAGTCCATTGCAGGGCAGCCAATGAAGGACAGCTCACCTAGATATGGGCCACTGTCAGCCGGACGCCGCACCGACACTGAGGTGGATCATTATGGCGCAGGAGGTAGCTGTGTGTCACCCAAGTGTGGCCAATGCAGAGCCAGCAGAAAACCACAGAATTCCTGTGAGAGGTCCACTTGGAGGACTGCCACACATTCATAGTCTCCTTAATGGCAAGCAGGTTGTGCATGCTGAGGTTATGCCATTTTGTCTCCCAAAGCCGTAGTACTGAACACAGGTCAGTTGCAGACAAGTCGATCTCCATAAGCGGTTTCCACGTAGCCTGTTTGGCCAGCCTGTCGGCAAGTTCATTGCCTGGGATTCCACCGTGACCTGGGGTCGAGACAAACACCACTGAACAACTGGACTGTTCCAGGGCACAGGTGGACTCTCCTGGATGGCCACTATCAAAGGATGATGAGGATAGCACTGGTCGATAGCTTGTAGGCTGCTGAAGGAGTCAGTACATAGAAGAAATGACTCCCTAGGGCCTGAACGGATGTGCTCAAGAGCACAAGATACAGCCACCAGCTCGGCAGTGAAAACACTGCAGCCATTGGGCAAAGATTGCTGTTCAATATGTCCTCCATGGACATACGTGAAGCCAACGTGAGGTCAGCCATCGAGCCATCAGCGTAAACCACTTTGTGGTTTCAGTACATGTCAAGAAACGAGAGGAAGTGGCAGTGGAGAGCTGCGGAGTTAACTGAGTCCTTAGGGCCATGTGATAGGTCCAGGTGAAGATGTGGCCTAGGTGTACACCATGGAGGTGTATGTGAATGGACCTCAAGTATAGGTGGTAAAGGCAAGCACTACAGTTTGGAAAGAAGGGATCCAACATGAACTGCAACTGGAAGCCCTGACCTGGGCCACTGGTGCGGGAGATGAACCACCATGGGTGGGGAAAGGAGACGGTGATTCGTATGCGCAGGAGAACTACGAATGTGTGCAATGTAACTGGCCAGCAGTTGTACACGTCAAACCTGCAATGGAGTGACTCTGGCCTCCACAAGGACGCTGGTCACCAGACTTGTCCTAAAAGCTCCTGTCGCTAGGCGAACGCCACAGTGCTGCACTTGGTTGAATAAACTCAATGCTGAGGGCGATGCTGAACCATAAACCAGACTCCCACAATCAAGGTGGGATTGAACAAGGGCTCCGTAGAGCTGCAGTAGGGTAGAGCAATATGAACCACAGTTGGTGTTGCTCAGGCAGTGGAGGGCATTGAGGTGCTGCCAGCACATCCGCTTCAGCTGACAAAGGTGAGGAAGTCAAGTCAATCGGGCATCGAAAACCAGTCCTAAGAAACGATATGTCTACACTACAGTGAGTGGATCATCTTTAAGGTAAAGTTCTAGTTCTGTATGAACGGTACAATGCTTACAGAAGTGCGTAACATATGACTTTGCAGCCAAAAACTGGAAACCGTAGGCTAGAGCCCATGACTGCTCTTTGTTGATGACTCCCTGTAGGTGTCGCTCAGCAACATCAGTACTGATGGAGCGGTATGAAATACAGAAGTCATCTGCATACAGAGAAGGTGAGACGGATGGCCCTACAGCTGCTGCTAGACCATTAATGGCCATTAAAAATAGAGACACACTCAATACAAAGATCTGTGGGACCTCATTCTCCTGGACATGGTGGGAACTATGGGAGGCACCAACTTGGACATGGAAAGTATGAAGCAACATGAAATACTGGATAAAAATTGGGAGCAGGCCTCAGAGACCCCACTCGTATAATGTGGCAAGGATACGATGTCACCAGGTGGTGTCATACACTTTTTGTAAATCAAAAAAGATGGCAACCAGGTGTTGGCATCAGGAAAAGGCTGTTCGGATGGCAGACTCAAAGGACACAAGATTATCAGTGATAGAGAGACCAAGGTGGAAGCCGTTCTGACATGGAGCCCGTAGGCCACGTGACTAGGACCCAACCCAACCACCAGCACACCATACATTCCTGCAGCTTACAAAGAACGTTGGTGAGGCTGATGGGCCGATAGCTATCCACATCGAGCAGGTTTTTACCGGGTTTGAGCACCGGAATGATAATGCTCTCCTGCCACTGTGATGGAAAGACACCACCACACCAGATCTGGTTGAAGATGACGAGGAGATGTTGCTTATAGTCAGGTGAGAGACGTTTAATCATCTGACTGTGGATCCGATCCGGCCCAGGAGCTGTATTGGGGCAATGTGCAAGGGCACTGTTTGAGAGTGCGAAAGGCTGGGGGTAATTCTCCAGTGCAGAGGCTCAAGCATAGTGCTCAGCAAAGTGCTTGGCAATCGCGTTTGTGTCAGTAGATAACACACAATTTATGTTAACACTGGGTACACCTACTGGGGTCTCATACCTGAAAATGCATTTCATCTTTGCCCAAACTTGGGAAGGTGACATACGGCACCCAATGGTCGAGACATATCTCTCCCAACACTCCGGCTTCCATCGTTTGGTAAGTTGGTGAATGCGAGCATGGAGGCATTTAAAGGCTATGGGGTGCTCCAGGGAAGGGTGCTGCTTGTGCCGCTGTAGAGATCGCCGACACTCCTTAATTGCTTCAGTGACTTCCGGCAACCACCAAGGGACTGCCTTACGCCGGGAGCACCCTAAAGAGCTTTCTGCAGCAGAAACAATTGTTTTAGTCACCTGCTCAACCATCACATTGATGTTACCATGTTTGGGAGATTCAACGGTGACAGTAGAGGTGAAAGTTTCCCAGTCCACCTCGTTTAAAGCCTATCTGGGCAGGCATCTGTGGGCTTGACACCAGGGCAGTGACAGGAAGATGGGAAGTGGTCACTTCCACACAGGTCGTCATGTGCTCTCCAGTGGGAGAAGTCCTGGGCTGCAGATTGATAAATCAATGGCTGAGTAACTACCATGAGCCACACTGAAATGTGTGGTGGCCCCAGTATTTAAGAGGCAGAGGTCAAACTGAGACAAAGTTTCGACATCTCTGCCTCGGCCAGTAAGCATGGCGCGACAACACAAAGGGTTACGGACATTAAAATCTCCCAAAAGTAGGAAAGGTTTAGGGAACTGATCAATGAGCACAGTTAATACATTCAGGGAAACTGCACCATCTGGAGGAAGATATAAATTGCAGACAGTTATTTCCTGTGTCGTCCTTATTCTGACAGCCACAGCTTCAAGAGGGATTTTAAGGGGCACAGTTTCACTACAGACTGAGTTTAGGACATAAATGCAAACTCCACCTGACACCTGATTATAGTCGCTATGGTTACTGTAGCACCCCTTATAGCCACAGACGGCAGGGGTTTGCATTGCCGGGAACCAGCTTTCCTGGATGGCAACGCAGGAAGTGGGTGTAAAGCTTAACAGTTGCCGCAGCTCCTTAGCCAGGCGGTGGAAAAAACCACTACAATTCCACTGGAGGGTGACATCATCGTGAGACTGGAAAGGCATGGAACATTCATTCAATGAGGCAGTTTATGCCTCAGGGTCACCTGCTGCCACCGACTTTTTGTCTGAGCAGTTTATATCCACTGTGTCTATCATCTTTCCCACTAGCAGGAACATGGGAAGGGAGTGATCCAAGCAACCCCCTCCTAACCAGAGGAGCAAAGACAACTTACACTTCTCCGGCTCAGAAGTGGGGAGTTCAAAAATGGTTCAAATGGCTCTGAGCACTATGGGCATTAACATCTATGGTCATCAGTCCCCTAGAACATAGAACTACTTAAACCTAACTAACCTAAGGACATCAAACACATCCATGCCCGAGGCAGGATTTGAACCTGCGACCGTAGCAGTCGCGCGGCTCCGGACTGAGCGCCTAGAACCGCTAGACCACCGCGGCCAGCTAAGTGGGGAGTGATATCCCCCTTTGTTGTGGGGGTATTGCTCCTGAAGTAGGTGGTGTGGTGCAACAGGGACGGAAGTGCTTCCCACCGTGAAGGGACTGGTGTAGTCTTCTGGTTCTGAGAGGCAACAGGAATGCAAAAAACTGATGGGGCGACAACTGTTCTCATAGCAGCTGCATAAGAGGAGGTAATAGCCACAGCAACATGAATTATGTTCTCCACACTTGACACAGATGGGAGGCAGAACACATGGAGTATTGGGATTTGATGGACATCCACAACATGAAGTATTGGGATTTGATGGACATCCACAATCTCGACATGTGACACTGGAAGTACAGCGGGAAGACATATGGCTGAACTTCCACCACTTAAAGCACTGCATTGGGTGAGGAATATATGGCTTGACGTCACAGCGGTAGACCATCACCTTGACCTTCTCAGGCAATGTGTCACCTGTGAAGGCCTAGATGAAGGCATCAGTTGCAACCTGATTATCCCTCGGACCCCGATGGATGAGCCAGACGAAATGAACATCTCGTCACTCTAAATTGGTGCGCAGCTCGTTGTGAGACTACAAAAGAAGGTCCCTGTGGAATATAATAACTTGGACCATATTTAAGCTCTTATGGGGCATGACTGTAACAGAAACGCCCCCAACTTGTCACAAGTGAGTAATGCCCATGACTGGGCAGACGATGCTGTTTTTATCAAGACTGACCCAGAGCACTTTTTGGACAAGGCCTCTACCTCCCCAAACTTGTCCTCCAAACGTTCCACAAAAAAACTGAGGCTTCATGTACATGAAAGATTCCCCATCAACTCTCGTACTGTTGAGTGGTACTTAAGTAAATAAATTAGTGAAATCAAAGTGAACTAGAAATTAGAATATAAATGGAAAACTTGGTTTAGTTTGGAGAGTTACATACTGGCACACAGCGGGCCGAACAGCAGAGATAATGACTGTGAAGTCAGCAAGTTCCACATAAGCGGGCGCTGTCGATTCAGCCGTCAGGGCATCGCCCGACCGGCTCACGTGTTTCTCAGTGGTCGCATGTGAGCAAAGGCCCTCGCCTACATCCCAAGAGCCAATGACCGACGTTAAGAAGATTCTTCGAGAAGCTTTTCAACGTGACAGAAGAGGCAATGGCCGTGAAGTCGTTCACCTCCAGTAAACTGAAGTGAATAAATACGCGAGACGCAGTGGGCCCGACAGATGAAGACGAGAGGAAGACGAAGGCGAAGACGGAGACGAAGACGGAGACGAGCGACGAAGAAGACGAAGAAGAAGCGTAGCAGTTGTTTTAAGTTAGTTTTGGTGCTGAAGATCGTCAGGCAAGAAGAGACTACATCATGCACAGACGCACCGAGTCCGCCGCTGTAATAGAATAGCAAGCAGCAGCCTCAGTGCCAGAAGAAGAAGTTAAAAGGTATTTTGAAGTCTGATTTTACATACCCGGGTGACTCGTGAGGACGGGAAGGAGACGGCCTCACTTCAGCAGTCACCTGTGAGCTGGGATAAAGACCTGACAGCCGAAGACTGGCAAGCGGGAGTCCGTGGTTCGAGTCCGGGACACTGGCCTTCCCCCGCCGCGCCGCTCTGCTGGCCGACGCACAACACACGCGGCCGCTTAGAGAAGAGAAACACTGGGACGCCACATTCAAGGTATCACCACCCGATGCATGACGTCGCTCGCAATAATTAAACGGACCACCTCGCGCTGCGCGTCTCTGGTCAGCTGGGCGAGACGGCGACACGAGATACTCACCGCTACGCGTAATCAGACGCCGCCGCCGCCGCTGCCGCAGCAGAAGGCTACGCAAACGACACGGCTGCCGCTCTCCGAACCAGAACGTCCAGTAAGATAACAGTTGTACGAAACTTTCAATAAAAGTTATCTTATGTATAAGATGATGTTTCATTCGACCTCATACCCGAGCCAAGGAAGAACCCACCCTGCCCACATTTTGTAAGAGAG
The DNA here is from genome assembly GCF_023864275.1 of Schistocerca cancellata. NCBI lineage: Eukaryota > Metazoa > Arthropoda > Insecta > Orthoptera > Acrididae > Schistocerca > Schistocerca cancellata. The sequence continues at coordinate 910,909,736 of NC_064627.1, read as the reverse complement.
AAAAGTTTATTTATTTAATATTTTCACCCAGACAGAATGCTTGAGAATGCTCATCCTGACAATTGACAGCATCAAAAGAGAAAACCCAGCTACATTAAGTAACAGGAACTGTTACATTTGATGTCAGAAGCCGTAGTAGTTGTTACATTTGGTGTCAGAGAAAAACCCTTGGCTCAATATGAGGTGTGAATGACAGTCACTCACGGTCCACAGTTAGTATTGTTTAATGTGTGAAAGGATAGAGGTTTGCATAGCAGTCGTAATATTTTCTTTATTTAGAAGTGTATTCTCTCTCATAATTTTAAGAGTTTGTCGAAAATATTTAAACTTCTTTTTCATTCAGTGTGGTAAGATTGTGTAACTAACAGTTTGTAAAATGATGACACGAAATCGTACAAAGTCAGAGTCAGCACCACAAGCGGTTTCTACTGAGGAAGCTATTCAGAGCTTAGTTAATCAAATAGCACAGCTTAAAAATGATAATAATGCATTATTTAAACAGTTGTGTGAGGTTAGGCAAACCAGTTCAGTCCCTCCTACCCTAGATTCCTCAGCAGCAGCCTTGGTAACTCCTTTTTCAGGTAAACCTGGCGAAGACATAACAGCCTTTTTTGATGATTTAGTAGCAGCTGCAAAGTTAGGATCATGGTCAGATGAACAGCTCTTACAAATGACAAAGTTAAGATTGCTAGGAGAGGCTAAAGCACACGTATTATACCATGAAGAATTACGGAATGCTCCAACATTTGAGGAATTGAAGAAAGGATTACTTAAACGTTTTCAAAAACAGAACAGCTGTAGATTTTATAGGGAACAGTTAAACACTATCACTCAGAGGCAAAACGAGTCGTTAGAAAGCTTTGTAGATAGGATTAGAAAAGTTAATATTAACACCTATCAGTTGACAACTAGTGATGAAGCAAATAGAGTTATTTTACAAGAGGCAGAAAATAGAGCTCTGGATACATTTTTACGTGGGTTACCTCCTGAAACGTCCCGTCGTGTCAGGGCAGAGTTTCCTAAGAATTTAGCAGAAGCTGTATCTGTGGCGACAGCTTTTGAAGAAATTGACATTGCCACCAGATACAAGGAGAAGCGAAATGTATTTTCAGCAGGAGTACGATGTTTTAGGTGCGATCGACAAGGCCATATAGCAAAAAACTGCAGACAACCTCAATGCACTAATTGTCAAAGAATAGGTCACACATTCAAGGAATGCAGGTCTAAGAGAGTTTTTGGAAATAGAAATCAGTTAAACTCAAACGGGAATGTCGGAACCGCCGCCAGGCGTTCCCAATAAAATTTCATGCCATTAAGGCGAATGTGAAGGCGGAATGCTGGTTATCTGCTACCATACGGGATAAAGAGGCAAGGATACTGGTGGATACAGGCGCAAACGTATCAATAGTGAGTAATGAATGTATTGGAGAAAAGAAATATGACCCTCCAAGGTATAGATTGAGTGGAGTAGGAGGAGGTACAGTGAAGTCATTAGGATGTACATCATTGATTTTCTATATTCACGGTGTACAATTTCAAGAAGATGTAGAAGTGGTAACAAAGATAACTGACGGGTACGACGCGATCCTAGGGTTGGATTTCCTGAATAAACATCACGCTAAAATTGACCTCAGACAGCAAACTGTAGAACTTAGCGGAATAGTATTTCAGCTAGGTGACACCGCTGCAAAGGGCCCTCTGCCGCAAGATTTCCCTAACCGGAAGGCGAAATCAACTACACTGCGTGCAACGTCCTTGGAGGTTGATTCGCGGGATCAGATACCATCTGGCTCAGGAAAACTTCTCTGGATGACCGTTGACCCCGAGGTACCTACAGATACAATATGTCTAATAGAGCCATTACAGGAAAATGAGGAATTAGATGTATCACATTGTTTTGTACGTAGAAGTGTTGTACGGGTTCAAGACGTTGAGGGAGAAAGAAAAGGACCGGTACATATTGACAATTTCGGAGTGGAGGACAAAGAGTTGCATAAGGGAATATTAGTAGCTACAGTCAGTACTTTTGAAGAAGAAGATTTCATTTGGTCAGATATTAATGATGGTCAGAAACCAGACGCCTATAAAACCGCATTGCGCCAGAAGATTGAGCATTTGAAAGGAAAGGATAGAGACACGATAGAAGCAGTTTTAGTTGAGTTCCAAGATTTATTTAATGCAGAAGGTCCACTGCCAGCAACAGATATCACACAGCATAGGATCCCAACAGGAAATAGCCCCCCAGTTTATAGAAAGCCTTATAGAGTTGCGCATCACTTACAGCCAGTACTGGATGAATTTTTAGAACAGCATCTAAAAGATGGAATCATAGAATATTCTGATTCGCCTTATAATTCAAATATTGTAATTATTCCAAAGAAGTCTCCCGACGGTACGAAACGATATAGATTTTGTTGTGACTACAGACACCTTAACAAACAAACTATCTCAGATGTTTATCCTCTTCCAAACATTACAGGTATCATTGACAGTTTAGGTAACAGTAAATACTTTTCAACAATCGATTTACGTAGCGGATATCATCAATTGGAAGTTGCACCTGAAGATAGGCATAAAACAGCATTTTCTACCCCTGGAGGCCACTGGCAATTTAAAAGAATGCCTTTCGGTTTGAAAAATGCACCAGCAACTTTTCAAAGACTACTCGATGGAGTATTGCGAGGACTAAAAACTCAGCAATGTTGTGTATATCTAGACGATATTATTGTATTCTCCAAAGACATTAATGAACATGCTGTGCGTCTGCGTAATGTTTTTCAGAGACTTAGAAAAGCTAAATTAACATTAAATATGGAAAAATGTAGTTTTGCATTGACAGAGGTTACATACCTAGGGCATGTCATTAGTGAAAAAGGAATTAGAACAGATCCTCGATTAATTTCGGCAGTTAAGGACTTCCCAACACCACAACGCGTTAAGGAGGTACAAAGTTTCATTGGTCTCGCATCGTATTACCGAAAATATGTTCAAAATTTTGCTGAAATTGCCCGACCCTTAACCCAATTATTGAAAAAGGGTGCAAAATTTCATTGGTCTGAAGATTGTGAAGCAGCATTTCAAACCCTTAAAGATAAGTTAACACACAGTCCAGTATTAGCCTACCCAGATTATAATAAAGAATTTATTTTATCCTGTGACGCAAGTGGTCATTCAGTAGGAGTTGTTTTGAGTCAGAATATTAATGGCGCGGAACACCCCATAGCCTACGCTTCGAGACAACTAACAACAGCAGAAAGAAATTATTCCACAACAGAGAAAGAATTGTTAAGTGTTATTTATGGTATCAAATACTTTAAATGCTACTTGTATGGTAGGAAATTCAAGGTCATTACAGACCACGCAGCTTTAAAATGGTTGCTTGGGTTAAAGGATCCATCTAGTCGTCTCACGCGTTGGGCCCTATGTCTTTCCGAAATGGATTTCGGAGTTATCCATAAACCAGGCAAAAAACACACGAATGCAGATTGTCTAAGTCGGAAAATAGCACTTTTGGAAGCAACAGGCCGAGATACTGAGGACTGGAGAAAGGCACAAAATGAGGATACAGAATGCAAAAAATACGCAACTCAAAAACAATTTTGCTTTGAAGATGGTGTATTATGCCGTAAAACAAAACTTGGACCGCGAATTGTTGTTCCCCAACACCTTAGACAAGAAATAATGGCAGAGGCCCACGACCATATCCTTGCAGGACACGGTGGACAGCGGACAACCGAAAGACGTGTAGCAGAGCGATTTTGGTGGCAAACGAGAAAGCAGGATGTTGCGCAGTACGTTCGTAATTGCATTGCGTGCGCACAACGAGCTGAACTTTCTCGTTCAAAAATACCCTTACAGAGGCTCCCCGAGGCTTCATGTCCATTTCAAATCTGTGGACTGGATCTCTACGGGCCATTTCATAAAACACCTGCTGGTAATAAGTATGTTCTTACAATTATAGATCACTTTTCACGCTATCTAGCTATGGTGAGTCTCCCAGATCAGCAAGCAAATACAGTTGCCCAAGCTTTAGTTAACAACTGGATACTTAAATTTGGCGTACCTGAAGCTATTATCACAGATCAGGGATCTAATTTTATGTCTGAACTAATGAAACAGCTATGCCACTTACTAAAAATACGCAAATTACGCACAACTCCGTTACACCCTCAGTGCAACGGACGCACAGAAAGAGTTCATCGGACAATTGGCAAGATGCTTAGTTATTATATTAATGAACAACATTCTAATTGGGATACGTATTTACCAATAATCGTGTCGGTATACAACGCCAAAACGCATGAAGCAACTGGCATGTCACCTTATGAAGTGGTTTATGGGAGAAAAATGCCGTCCCCTTTTGATGTAATCAGGCAGAAAAGCAGAAAAGTCGGAGAAACAGTAAGGGATTTCAGTCGAATGATGAAGGATGTATGGAAAAAGGTTCAAAAATCTAATACAAAGGCTTTGGAACGACAGGAAAGATTAGGTAATACCCAAGCTAAATATCCAAATTACAAAATCGGTCAGTGGGTTATGCTATTAACTCCATACGTTGCGAAAGGAAAAACGAAGAAATTTGTAACAAACTACAGAGGTCCTTATCAAATTATTGAGATCACGTCACCAGTCAACGTTAAATTGCAACTGCCCACCCGAACTACTGTTGTGCATGTAAGTCGTTTAAAACCTTTTAAGGGCGCTCCAGATGTAATTCCTTCAACAATAGTGTCTGCTTTTCCAAAGGGTGGAGGAAGTACCCGAAAAGGAAAAAGAGTGGCCACGCCAGCACAACATACAGACATGGCACCATACAATCTTCGACCAAGAGTGCGAATGTCCTAGTGGAATCTCAGTAGACTGTGGATAGTATACATATGTAAATAATTAATAAATGATAATGGTTTATTTTTTTAAGAAAAAAAAAAGTTGAACAGGTAGATCTTGTAGTTAACAATGTATTCCTTCTTTTCTTTATTTTTGTTTTTACTAGGTTGGTAGGTCCATAACCATGTTGTTTGCTTTTTTCAGAAAACGCCATGCGAAGCATTTCCTAGTCAAAACCTATCCTACCTCAATGACTCCCTGGACAGTTCCCTTCTGAAGCCATTAGATATGTTCATAAACTCGCAGCAAGACAAAATTGATGCCAATGTTATGATGCAACATGTTTTAAAGTTAAAAAGTGAACACAAAACTAAAAGTATAAATTTAAGAACGGCTATATATCTGGAACCTTTGTGTTGGTGTTTCTGCTTTGTACAGTTCTCTTTTATTTAAGACGAAAAAATAAGCCAAATAATAATATACCACTTCATCAAATCCCTGTTAACTGGATACCACACTCTTAACTGATGTACTTCAATGGTTACTATTGAGCATTAGTGTATTAATTTTGTTTATTGTACTTCAGTCTTTACTAAGCAGTCTTATGTTAAAGTAAACAATACCGTAGAATAGATATTCTTGCATTAGTATAGGGTAGATTAAACAGCTGTTGCTATGTAATTTTCTAAGTGAAAAGTCTATTTCTGTTTATTCATTCTCATCAAGATTTGTTACACTTATTATAACCATTGATGTGTGAACTATGTGATTCATGAGTGCACAGGGCTTTTATAAAGTGATACAGTATTTTCAACATACTTAATGTGACGCATGTGTAAGTCGAGAGTTTTCAGTGCTTGTGCTTTTTCCGTGTGAAGAGTGGAGGAATGTTGAGTAGTAAATTCGAGGGCGAATTTCTCCGAAGGGTGGAGGAATGTTGAGTGGTACTTAAGTAAATAAATTAGTGAAATCAAAGTGAACTAGAAATTAGAATATAAATGGAAAACTTGGTTTAGTTTGGAGAGTTACATACTGGCACACAGCGGGCCGAACAGCAGAGACAATGACCGTGAAGTCAGCAAGTTCCACATAAGCGGGCGCTGTCGATTCAGCCGTCAGGGCATCGCCCGACCGGCTCACGTGTTTCTCAGTGGTCGCATGTGAGCAAAGGCCCTCGCCTACATTCCAAGAGCCAATGACCGACGTTAAGAAGAATCTTCGAGAATCTTTTCAACGTGACAGAAGAGGCAATGGCCGTGAAGTCGTTCACCTCCAGTAAACTGAAGTGAATAAATACGCGAGACGCAGTGGGCCCGACAGATGAAGACGAGAGGAAGACGAAGGCGAAGACGGAGACGAAGACGGAGACGAGCGACAAAGAAGACGAAGAAGAAGCGTAGCAGTTGTTTTAAGTTAGTTTCGGTGCTGAAGATCGTCAGGCAAGAAGAGACTACATCATGCACAGACGCACCGAGTCCGCTGCTGTAATAGAATAGGAAGCAGCAGCCTCAGTGCCAGAAGAAGAAGTTAAAAGGTATTTTGAAGTCTGATTTTACATACCCGGGTGACTCGTGAGGACGGGAAGGAGACGGCCTCACTTCAGCAGTCACCTGTGAGCTGGGATAAAGACCTGACAGCCGAAGACTGGCAAGCGGGAGTCCGTGGTTCGAGTCCGGGACACTGGCCTTCCCCCGCCGCGCAGCTCTGCTGGCCGACGCACAACACACGCGGCCGCTTAGAGAAGAGAAACACTGGGACGCCACATTCAAGGTATCACCACCCGATGCACGACGTCGCTCGCAATAATTAAACGGACCACCTCGCGCTGCGCGTCTCCGGTCAGCTGGGCGAGACGGCGACACGAGATACTCACCGCTACGCGTAATCAGACGCCGCCGCCGCCGCCGCCGCCGCAGAAGGCTACGCAAACGACACGGCTGCCGCTCTCCGAACCAGAACATCCAGTAAGATAACAGTTGTACGAAACTTTCAATAAAAGTTATCTTATGTATAAGATGATGTTTCATTCGACCTCATACCCGAGCCAAGGAAGAACCCACCCTGCCCACATTTTGTAAGAGAGAAAAGTTTATTTATTTAATATTTTCACCCAGACAGAATGCTTGAGAATGCTCATCCTGACAATTGACAGCATCAAAAGAGAAAACCCAGCTACATTAAGTAACAGGAACTGTTACATTTGATGTCAGAAGCCGTAGTAGTTGTTACAGTACATACGAGGTACCAGGGTGAATAAGCTTCACTGCCATCCTTAGCCTGGCATTCCTCCCATGGTGTGGCCAGGGAGGGGAACGATTTTGGATCACACTTCCTTGCATTGTACTGAGAGGTGGAATGGTTAGAGACTGCTGGCGGCAGACCACCAGCAAGAGATGACCTACTACACTTCATGGTGTGTCATCCACTCTGATGCCATCCACTCCGACCAGGGGCCCACCCCACGGGCACCACCTAGCCTCAGCAAGGGCCACCTGACAGGAAGGCCATTGCCGGGAGTCCCAACGCCCCAGGGTGACGGGCATCTAATCCTTGGCATATATGGGGAGTTAACGGTGCAGGCATCAGCAGAGCAATTGCTGTGTGGTCAGGGGGCTACAACCAACAGGGTACATGGCGGCCCCACCACAACGGACTGGCTACCATGCTGGAGATGAGGTGCAAAGAATTCCATGGTCCTTGTCGGTGCAGAAAACGACACTGCATAGTGGGTGGAGGATAATGCACCAAAAGCTATTCTAGGTGTGGTGGGCAAACTGTCACATAGAATGGATCTAATTTCAGGGTATGATCTGATTTTAGCAAGTCATAGCCTTGTCAAAGTAGCTGATTAATACATTCAAGATCAGGATAGTACTGAATTAGAAGTGGTATACTCGTAAGTTGCTTTATTGAGGCATGAACAGTACCAGGATTGGATGCGATAGCCTGGAAAACTGCTTTTGAACTACGCTGGTGGGGTAATTAATTAAAGTGATGGCTGAGGTAACAATGGTGGTGTATTGCTGTAAGGATTCTGTATCTGAACAAATACCTTTGCCTCGAATGCCAAGGCTGTATGGGAGTGAATGTCTGACGTTGAAAGTTGTCAAAATGTAGTCACATAGATGTAGATGTATTTTAAAAGTCTCATGTACGGGAGGTATTTCTTTCAGCAAGTACTCAGACTGGTGAGTCTGCAAGAATTGGAAACACAGTCATTCATTAAATAGATTGTCTATCATGTTTGTTATCAAAGACAGCATACCACGTATTTACTGAAGTAATGTTGAAAGAAATTTTATATCTTTGCATGATAGATGCAACACTCACCACATCAATCACAGACAAAATTTGATTCATCAATAAATACAATCTGTGGAATCAAATTGCTACCAGCAATAGCTCTCTCGCAGAATGCCTTCATGAAGGCATTTTTCTCAAGGCGCTGCATCTCTTGTTGACAACTGTGATACGAGCCCTGCTCATATATAATATGCGGTCCTCTTATGTAAGTTGTCCAGGTCCATCTCTGGAATTACTTCTTAAACCACTTTTAATTGCTCAAAAATGCTATCTATAGACTGTATATCTTCATACATTTCCCATTTCACAAACATGACCACTGAGAAGAGAAACATGTACCACATCCACAAACCTCGTAACGTTGTTCAGTAGGGTAGTACTCTTAATTCAAAACACCTTCATAAGTATTCATGATTTCCCACTGCAGAGACCATAATAAATATACATGTCTGCAATCTCTGTAAACTTAAGCATTTGGGATTTTTCAACTCTGAACACAAACTAGTCAAATGCTCTTAATTTTTCTCACTCAGGTAAGTCAGAAAGCTAAGTATTGTTACTCCACCTCAATGTACAAATGATGTGTGCAGAGTAATGAATGCATTAATGTGGCTGACAAGGCAAAACCTACAAGTTTGAAATAACATTATAGCTGAAACTGTTGAAAATATGGGATACTGATGAAGATTTTGGCTGTTCAATACCATGGACCCTTTGTGTTCAACTTTTTTTTTAATTAACCATTCCTTCTATGAAATTTATGAGAAAGAATTAACCGTCAGAATTCTGCCATGTATTAACAGACCCCAATACAGTTTGTTTTTCTTCCTGAACTGATTCAAAGAGTAAATCATAATTTTATTATGTTGCTTATAATTAGCTACATGAGCTTTTCCTGTTACACATAATTTTTCTCTTTTTCTCCTTTTATCCAACATTTCTTTCCTATGTGGTCAAGAAAAAAACAACATATGGGACACTACCACTCTATCTGTTCTCCTGGGAAAGTAGTTATGTCCCAATACAAAATTTTATTGTAACATTTACAATTATTATGAAAAACTAAATTCATTTTGCCAAGGAAAATACAAAATATATTAGTCAAGAACTTGTTTACACAAGGAACTCGCGGCTGAATATGAACACTAAAGTTGCAGTTTAGCATTTAAAATATAGATATCATCCAGTACAATGAATATAGTCAGGAAGACAATGGAATGGCTTAGCAGCTACATATCCAGAAGATGATCTGGTATAGATCTCTCTTTTTTCCCTAAAGCTTAATTGAGAATTTTTATATGCTCAAGAATCAGAAAAAAAAACCACGATAAGCATAAGTAATATCAATACACGAAAATCACAACTCCTGTTCTTAGAAGCTAACAACTATTAACAATCTCCCCCATGCATTTTGTTCTTGTTTTTCTTGTTCTTGTTGTAGTTGTCAGTTTGTAGACTGGTTTGATGCAGCTTTTCATAACATTATATCCTGTGCAAGCCTTTTCATCTCCGAACAATTACTGAAACCTACATCCAACTGAACCTGCTTACTATATTTCTTGGGCTCACCCTACAATTTTTACAGCCCCCCCCCCCCCCCCCCACAACATCCCCAACATCTACCACCAATATCAAACTGACAATTCCTTGATGCCTCCAAATGTGTTCTATGAACTGATCCCTTCTTTTAGTCCAGTTGTACCATAGATTTCTTTTCTCCCAAGCCTGGTTCAGTACCTGCCTGTTAGTTACATTATCTACCCATCTACAGCACTGCATTTCAAAAGCTTATATCCTCTTCTTTCTTGAATGGCTTTTTGTCCACATTTCACTTCTGTGCAAGGCTTCACTCTAGACAAAAACCTTCAGAAAAGGCTTCCTAACACTTAAATTTACATTTGATGTTAACAGATCCCTCTTTTTCAGAACTGCCTTCCTTACTAAAGCCAGCCTGCATTTTATAGTCTCTCTGCTTCAGCCATTGTGGTTATTTTGCTGCCCAAATGGCAAAGCTTGTCTACTACTTTTAGTATCCTGTTTCCTTATATACTTTCCTCAGCATTGCCTGATTTAATTTGACTTTAAAGTGTCATCAGCAAACATCAATGTTTTTATTTCTTCTCCCTGAACTTTCATTCCTTTTTATCATTGTTCTCTGGTTTCCTTTATCACATTCTCAAAGCACAGACTGAATAACAAAGGAGACAGGCTATGACTGGTATGTAGTTACCTGCCTGCTAATCTTTAGTCTGCACTTAATGTCTTCAGTCCCACAAATACAATGAGCAAATACTGGTGACAAACATATACTTATTACTGACATCTTACACTGACTTGTTACACAAATGTTAACCATAGTGCAAGCTAAGCATGAATTTTACTATGAAAACTTGATACACGATGTTGCCACTAAGCTTTCTGATTCCAGACTTTCACAGAGAAGTTAGTATTATAATGATTAGAAACAGACAGACTTTACTAAATGATCTTACACGATTGCTTGCCTGTCACCAATGAAGATTTTGGAATGTCGTTGGCTTTATAAAGACTGGCATATGAACATTTTTGTACTTCGGAAACTTCATAATGGTTTGAAAATCTGATGGGTTAGATTATACTGACTGGAATAGATTACATGGTTCAACAGTAACTTAGTTTACAGAATATGTAGTTAGTAAGAAGAGCACAAAATTTTACAGACCTATTTACAGTGTCAATGTTGGAAATTAACAATTTACAAGTACAACTGCCACCCTGAAAATCATAATAAATAAAACAAATTCTTAATTAATGATAGGTGTCATTCGGTCCCAGAAAATTTGAGTAATAAGATTATAGTGGCAGAAGCTGGAACTTAACAAGAAAAATGGCTAAATTTGAAATAGTAATTTTTGGTGTGTGTGAACTTTAATACTAATTATCTGGTAAGATAACAAATTTTAGATAAACAAACATTTTACTCTAAAGTTTGGATGCCAGTCTTTCTAATGAGTAGTGTCATTATATCTAAAACTATCTATTAGCTCAGTCCAAATTAGCATTATCGACTATAGTAATAATTTCAACTATCAATTACTTTTAATTAAGAGGGTTTCCCATAAAATTATACATACTGCATATTGAAAACTATAGTCTGAATAATAAACCTACTATAAAGCATAGTCTAATTAGTTTTGAAAGATTCTGACACATACTGTATGAGCATAAACAGACAACTAGATGAAAGTTGAAAAATGAGTAGAGGGGGAAAAAAAACTAATGTTTACAGGAATGCAGTCATAGTTGATGGGTTGGTTCCTGCTTGCTATGTTATACTGTTTCAATCCCTTCTTAATTACTGCTTCCCTTTCACGTCCTTTGACTAACATAACTGCAGTCTTGTTTCTGTACAGAATTCAACATTTTGCTCCACGCGTTTTATTTCTGCTATCTTCAGAATTTCAAACAGTGTAAACAGTGTATTCCAATCTAAATTGCCAAAGGTGCCTCTAAGTCTACATATGCTATAAACATAGGTTTGCCTTTCTTTCAGTCATAGGGTCAGCACAGCTTCTCGAGTCTTACATTTCTCCAAAAACTAATCTGACTCTCCCTGAGGTCGGCTTCCAGCAGATTCTCCAGACTTCTATACATAATTCAAGTCGGTGTTACACAATCATGAGTTATTAACTGATAGTTTGGTAAAATCCACACCTATCAGCACCTGCTTTCTTTGGAACTGGAATTATTACAATCGTTTTGAAGTCTGCAGGTATTTCGTCCACCTCAAGTATCTTATACACCAGGTGGAATAGTTTTGTCATGGCTGGCTCTCCCAAGGATCTCAATAATACTGAGGAAATGTTGTCTACTCCAGGGGCTTTGTTTCAATGTAGATCTTTCAGTGCTCTATTAAATCATCTTTGCAGTATCATATCTACAATTTCATCTTCACCTACTATTTCTTTTCTTTCTATAATATTGTGTTGAAGTTTGTTCCCCTTACGTAGACCCACATATATTCCTTCCACCTTTAAGATTTCTTTTCTTTTAGTACTGGCTTTCCAGCTGAGCTCTTCATATTCACAAGGTGCTTCTTTTTTCTCAAAAGTCTCTTAAATCTTCCTATAGCAGCATCTATCTTTCCTCTACATATCCATGGTTCTACAGCCATTCCTGTTTAGCCATTTCACACTTCCTGCCAATTTCATGTCTAGTTATCCTTCGTAACCTCTTAGTTCATCCCTATGAAATCCCCAAACCACCTTCCCTACCCTCTGGCTCCTACCCTTGTAACCGCCCCCGGTGTAAAACCTGTCCCATGCACCCTCCCACCACCACCTACTCCAGTCCTGTAACCCGGAAGGTGTACACGATCAAAGGCAGAGCCACGTGTGAAAGCACCCACGTGATTTACCAACTGACCTGCCTACACTGTGAAACCTTCTACGTGGGAATGACCAGCAACAAACTGTCCATTCGCATGAATGGATACAGGCAGACAGTGTTTGTTGGTAATGAGGATCACCCTGTGGCTAAACATGCCTTGGTGCACGGCCAGCACATCTTGGCACAGTGTTACACCGTCCGGGTTATCTGGATACTTCCCACTAACACCAACCTGTCAGAACTCCGGAGATGGGAACTTGCCCTTCAGCATATCCTCTCTTCTCGCTATCCGCAAGGCCTCAATCTCCGCTAATTTCTAATTTCAATTTGCCGCCGCTCATACCTCACCTGCCATTCAACAACATCTTTGCCTCTGCACTTCCGCCTCGACTGACATCTCTGCCCAAACTCTTTGCCTTTACAAATGTCTGCTTGTGTCTGTGTATATGCTGATGGATATGTGTGTGTGTGCGCGCGCGCGCGCGCGCGCGCGCGAGTGTATACCCGTCCTTTTTTCCCCCTAAGGTAAGTCTTTCCGCTCCCGGGATTGGAATGACTCCTTACCCTCTCCCTTGAAACCCACATCCTTTCGTCTTTCCCTCTCCTTCCCTCTTTCCTGACGAAGCAGCCGTTGGTTGCGAAAGCTAGAATTTTGTGTGTATGTTTGTGTTTGTTTGTGTGTCTATCGACCTGCCAGCGCTTTTGTTTGGTAAGTCTCATCATCTTTCTTTTTAGATATATTTTTCCCACGTGGAATGTTTCCCTCTATTATGATCATATCATTAATTTGAACCCAACAATTACGTTTGTTATTGTCACTGTTACATTTCGAAGTCTTTCCTGTCGTCTTATTTCCTCCTCCTGTTTTTGCCAGTAGTTTCACTTTGTATTCACCTTCTCCTTTTTATCGTAATCCACTATACAACTTTATCCCGCCGATATATACTCAATAATACGTAACCAACTTCCAAACCATAAAAAAAAAAATCCGCTTTCAACACTACCGCTGCTATAAAATCCACCGTTTCTAGTTCACAAACAGTTCCTTTCAGCTATTAAACAACCTTTTCGGTCAGTTTTAATAACTTTTGCTTTATTTCATTTCCGTTTTTCTCACATCGCCGATCATTTTTAGCCGCTTCCCACAGGTTTTAATGTCATTATTTCTCCATCAGACAATTGTTAGCCTCATTTTCAGAATCTGCCACCACCAAACCACTCCTTTTAATACATCCTCACGTAGTTTTTTCGAAATTTTCCCGAATTTCTCCACCCTTTAACGTGTTTTGGCGGCAACACAACCTCCTAACTTTTATGCACATTGTTATCTACCTACACAAGTTCACCACAGAATCAACATAGCCCAGCTCTAACCAACACTTTTTCCCCTTTTTTCACACAAGATCTCCATTTGCTTTCTAGTTCACCTTTATCTCTCCCCATACATTTTTATATTTATTTTCATTTCAGCCATGTTACACTTTCCACCTTCTAGTACCATGTCACCCTCACAACAACTCCACAACGACCCCATTAAGTTTTATTTACATTCCCTCTGCAAACATGCCTTCGCCCTAGCCAGATTACACTCCCATATTTTATTTTCTCAGGCTTGTCTGACATTTGGCATCACCCCCAAAGGCCTCACACTTAAAATTCCCATCTCTGGCTGCAACCCTTCTTTCCATCAGTCCCTATACCAGTTCCAAACTGAACAATCCATTGCCCTCACCCACCTAATCCTTCACCTACACATCCACTCAGCCAATCAAGACACCGGTCAACTCCTATCCTTAATAAAAGTCCTCAATCTTTCCTCTCCCACATCCACACCGGCTGTTCAGAGCATCCTCCTACAGGCCAACCGCAAATTAGAACAGCATGCCACCCTCCACCTTAAAAAACTATCCAATCTCCTGGTTTCCCACCTCTGGAAAGGCAACTCACTCACCCTTGACAACCTTTCCAGCAAACCTCAACCTCCTCTCATTGCACACAAACCCAGTCTCTCCCATCTACTCAATCTCCCACTTCCAGCTCCACTCCCTCCAAAACCTCAAAATTCCAATCAACACAATCTGGAACCACAACACCCCAATTCAGTAGTTAACCTTTCCTCCAAACCTCTCCCAATCCGAAACCTCTGTCCTATCCAAAGGCCTCACCTTCAGCCCCACTCCCAGATTTAACCAAACAGCCCTCGTGAAAGATTTACTGTCCTACACCCGTACTCTCTGCTGGAAATATCACTTTGCCATGAAGAAAAATGATCCTAATCCTACTCCTAATGATCCAACTCCCCAAGACACTATCCAAATTGAACCCTGCCTGGAACAGTTCCGTCCTCCGTCACAGCAGGACCCACCTCCTCTTCCTCAAAATCACCCTCTCCTAACCTTCCAGGAATTTCTGACTTCCAGCCTTGCCTCTCAATCCTTCTTAAAAAACCTTAATCCTACTCCCAACATCACCACTGCTGAAGCCCAGGCTATCCGTGATCTGAAGGCTGACCGATCCATCGTCATTCTTCCGGAGGAAAAGGGTTCCACGACTGTGGTACTTGATTGTCGGGAGTATGTGGCTGAGGGACTGCGTCAGCTTTCAGACAACACTACATACAAAGTTTGCCAAGGTAATCCCATTCCTGATGTCCAGGCGGAGCTTCAAGGAATCCTCAGAACCTTAGGCCCCCTACAAAACCTTTCACCTGACTCCATCAACCTCCTGACCCCACCAACACCCCGCACCCCTACCTTCTACCTAAAATTCACAAACCCAATCATCCCGGCCGTCCCATTGTAGCTGGTTACCAAGCCCCCACAGAACGCATCTCTGCCTACGTAGATCAACACCTTCAACCCATCACATGCAGTCTCCCATCCTTCATCAAAGACACCAACCACTTTCTCGAACGCCTGGAATCCCTACCCAGTCTGTTACCCCCGGAAACCATCCTTGTAACCATTGATGTAACTTCCTTATACACAAATATTCCGCATGTCCAGGGCCTCGCTGCGATGGAGCACTTCCTTTCACGCCGATCACCTGCCACCCTACCTAAAACCACTTTCCTCATTACCTTAGCCAGCTTCATCCTGACCCACAACTTCTTCACTTTCGAAGGCCAGACATACCAACAATTAAAGGGAACAGCCATGGGTACCAGGATGGCCCCCTCGTACGCCAACCTATTCATGGGTCGCTTAGAGGAAGCCTTCTTGGTTACCCAGGCCTGCCAACCCAAAGTTTGGTACAGATTTATTGATGACATTTTCATGATCTGGACTCACAGTGAAGAAGAACTCCAGAATTTCCTCTCCAACCTCAACTCCTTTGGTTCCATCAGATTCACCTGGTCCTATTCTAAATCCCATGCCACTTTCCTTGACATTGACCTCCACCTGTCCAATGGCCAGCTTCAACAAGTTTTAATACTAACAGTGTTTAAGCACATCTTACAGACAACGTACATTAATGGAGAGAAAATACTAAATATTTTAGTCAGACTTAATCAGTCAACTAAGAAAAGAACAAAGGATATGGTAACATTTTTCCTGCAGCTAATATTAATTGCAAAATAAGTTTTAAGCGACTCATTTCAGTGTATTACTTAGAGCAGTCTGAACAAGGATGAAGAGCAAATTATCTTCTATTAATCCCTTTTATATTACATTAGAGTTATTGCTTAAGGAAATGAAGAATAAATATTTACACTTTCAATTTGGAATACATAATTTTGCCTTGAAAGACATGATAGCATACCTGTGACAAAAGTGGGTGGATACTGGGCATGTCACAGTCCACTGCAAATATCTCATCTTGCCGATGTACTACAATCTCTGCTGCCAGATATAATGGTGTTAGTGGTGGTGATGCAAGGAAGAAATCATACAGCCGAACCACATCTTGATATTTATTTAAATTGTGGCCATACCAAGTTAGAAACCAAGGCAAGCAAAACATTGTTCCTACTTCTGACCTGAAAATAGTAAGTGAACTATAATTCAGCACTGCTCTTCTGTGTAACAATGTCGCAGTCACACAAATCAGGTAATCTGAGGCAGTGTCATCTTGAAGCAATGTTTTAATGCACTTCCTACTCATCATGTTCAGGCAAAGTTCACCCTAAAGAGAAAGAGAAGGAAACATTCACACATTGCTTGAAGAGGACACTGCCATTCAGCTGATAATTTGAGAAGATCTCAATCAACAGAGTTCACCAAGAAAGCTTGCATTCTCAAATATTACAATGGTTGACCCACTGCCCTTTTTATTCCTTATTTCTCTTTTCTTCAGTACACAAAACTTCAAACCAGTATACCAAATGCTGGTCCTGTTGAGGGGACAATTTTATCTTCTTTGATATTAAATATGTAAATAGGCAACAAGACGACATCATAACATCCGCCAGAAAGTTATGTATCAACATTACAAAATGCTTCAGTAGCCAATATTTTCTTGCATCGTCAAACTGTGGTGAACTGTACCTGGTAGTAAAACTTTAAATTTACTTCAATGAGTAAAAACTGTTACTAATCAAACTGGAGACCATTTACTGATAAACATTTTTCCAAGTCAGATATGAAGTCACAAGTAAATTCAAGCTCTGTAATGAAGAAATTCAATGGTGTTTTCTGGAAGCTGCTTTGCTGGTGAGTCATGTTTCCCCAAAACCCTGCTAATGATGTGTTAAGTGATTAGTGACACATTGGAGGAGGAGGAGATTAGATTAGATTAGATTAGATTTACTTTCATTCCAATTGATCCGTAGTGAGGAGGTCCTCCAGGATGTGGAACATGTCAGAAAAACAACAATACATGACAAATATTTACAACTAAAACAAATAAGCTAATGTACCATTCCACAGGTCCCAAGTGGAATGATTGTCATTTTTTAATGAACACTAAGAGTCATTTTACAAATACTAATGCACTGAATTTAAAATAAAAATGTTTTTTATTTATTTATAAGGTAATAAACATGTAATACAACTACTGTAATACTTATTTACAATGAACACATTACTGCACTGAAATGGTGCAGAAGTTAGATTATACTTACACACAACCACACACACACACACACACACACACACACACACACACAAATTTTCAGTGAACACATTACTGCACTGAAATTGTGCAGAAGTTATGTTGTACTTATATACAAATCAGTTGGTTTTACTAAGAAATTCATCAATGGAGTAGAAGGAGTTGGCCACCAATAAATCCTTTAGGCTTCTCTTAAACTGAATTTCATTGGTTGTTAAGCTTTTTATGGCTGCTGGCAAGTTATTGAAAATGTGTGTTCCTGAATAATGCACACCTTTTTGTACAAGACTAAGTGACTTTAAATCCTTGTGAAGATTATTCTTATTTCTAGTATTGATTCCATGAATTCAGCTGTTGGTTTGAAAAAGTGATATATTTTTAATGACAAATTTCATATAATTTTATTTCATATAATTCTTACTGCACGTTTTTGTGCCTGGAAAACTTTAGCTTGGCTTGATGAATTACCCCAAAAAATAATCCCATATGACATTATGGAATGAAAGTAAGCATAGTATGCCAGCTTTTTCATTTTTATATCCCCTATGTCTGACAAAATTCGCATTGCAAACAGAGATTTGTTAAGACGCTTCAGCAGTTCTGTGGTGTGCTCCTCCCAGTTGAATTTATTATCAAGCTGTAATCCCAAGAATTTAACACTGTCCACTTCTTCTATCTTCTTGTCATCGTATGTTAGACGTATACTCTTGGGACACCCCTTACAAGTTCTGAACTGCATGTAGTTTGTTTTTTCAAAGTTTAGTGACAAAGAATTGGCTAGGAACCAGTGATTAATGTCCACAAATATTTTATTGGCTGATCTTTCTAAGACTACACTTGATTTGCTATTTATTGCAATGTTTGTATCATCGGCAAACAAAACAACCTTGGCATCTGGTAATGTTACTGATGAAAGGTCATTGATATACACAAGGAAAAGTAAGGGCCCCAAAATGGAACCTTGTGGGACCCCACATGTAATTAGTTCCCAGTTGGATGATGCCTGATAGCTTGATACATGTCTCTTTCCTAATAACACCCTTTGTTTCCTGCCAAAGATATAAGATTTGAACCATTTTGCAGCATTTCCTGTTACACTATAATATTCTAGTTTACTTAAAAGGATATTGTGATTTACACAGTCAAATGCCTTTGACAGATCACAAAATATACCAGTTGCCTGCAATTTTTTGTCTAATGAATTAAGCACATTTTCACTGTAAGTGAAGATAGCCTTCTCAATATCAGAACCTTTTAGAAATCCAAATTGTGACTTTGACAGTATGTTATTTGAGATAAGATGGTTATAAAGACGACTGTACATTACTTTTTCAAAAATTTTTGAGAATGCTGGCAACAGTGAAATTGGACGGAAATTTGATGCTATTTCTTTATCTCCCTTCTTAAACAGTGGCTTAACTTCAGCATATTTCAGCCATTCAGGAAATATTCCACTGATAAACGACTGGTTACACAGATAGCTTAATATGTTACTTAGCTCAGAATCACATTCTTTAATTAACTTTGTTGATATTTCATCATACCCACTAGATGTTTTTGATTTTAAAGATTTTATGATGGACATTATTTCTGATGGGGTAGTGAGGGTCAAATTCATATTATGGAAGTTACTTGAAATGTCTGGTCTAAGGTAATCCACAGCAGCATCTACCGAACCTGACAACCCCATCTTTTCAGTAACAGTTACAAAATGTTTGTTAAAAAGTTCTGCAACACTATACACATCTGTCACCAATGTATCATTTACTCTTAATGCTATTTGTTCCTCTTCATGTCTGGTTCTACCGGTCTCCTCCTTCACTATATCCCATATTGTCTTTATTTTGTTATCTGATATGACTATCTTTTCCTTGTAATATATTTGCTTTGACATCCGTATTACAGTCTTTAATATTTTGCAGTATTTCTTATAATGTGCTATAGCATCAACATTGGAAATGTTTCGGATTGACAGATACAGTTTTCTTTTTGTTTTACAAGATACCCCTATTCCTTGAGTAATCCATGGCTTCTTTGTAGACTTTGCTCTAACCTTGGTAAGTTTCGGGGGAAAGCAGTGTTCGAATAAGGTAAGCACTTTATTAGCAAAAGTATTATATTTTTCATTCATGCCATGAGCATAGTAAACATCAGTCCAGTGAATATCTCTGAGGAGTGTCCTAAAATAATCAATTTTTGGCTTACTGATTACCCTCTTGAGCTCAGATTTAACAGATTTTATATCCTGTTCAGTATTAACATTTAACAGAAGGAACTGCATGTCATGGTCTGAGAGGCCATTGACTATTGGTTTTGTAATATAATTTTGTTCATTGGACTTTTCTATAAAGATATTATCAATGGCTGTTTGTGAGCAAGTGGCTATCCTAGTGGGGAACTTTACTGTGGGAATTAAGTTGAATGATAGTGTTACTAACTCAAATAAGTTCTTATTGGGAGAGTCTTTAAGAAAATCTACATTGAAATCACCAGCAACCACTATTTCTTTGTTTTTGGTTGTTAAATGGGCCAGTACAGCTTCAAGGTGGTTTACAAACAGATTAAAGTTACCTGCAGGTGCTCGATATACACTTAATATTATGAGAGATTTTTTGTGAAAATCTAATTCTGTTGCACATGCTTCCATATGCTGTTCTAGGCAACATTTATGAATGTCTATGTTCTTAAATTTATGACAGTTCCTGATGAATGTGGCAACTCCTCCTTTCTCCATTTCTGATCTACAAAAGTGAGATGCTAACCTAAACCCTGTAACACTTAAAAGTTCTATACCAGTGGTCACATGATGTTCCGAGAGGCAGATTATGTCAGCTGGGTTTGAAGACTCTAATTCATCTATGCAGATAGTTAATTCATTAATTTTATTTCTCAGTCCTCGAATATTTTGATGCAATAAAGATAGCTGACATTTCATATTGACTGAGTTAAAATTGGGTGGAGTTAAAATATCTGCTGACAGTTGAAAATTCTTAACCAATGGCTGTTTATGTTTATGTAATAAGCTGGAATTATGTTTTTTGATTTCTTTCTCAAACTGAAGGTTTGTCTCAGTTCTAACCTCTCTTAAAATTTGCTTTCTTTCTGTCCTCCCTACCCTAAAAAAGGGTCTTTTCTGAATCCTATAACCACTGGTATTTTACCACTCATGACAGTGCCTCCCCCCTTTAACTTTCCTGCTATTTCCCCAGCCAATTTACCCTTCCCCTTCCTGTTGAGGTGAAGGCCATGCCTAGTATAATCCCACCTACTGATAGAATCAACATGAACCACACCAATGTGTGACCCCACACCCGACATGAGCAGCCGTTCCAGCTCCAAATTAACTCTCTTGTCAGAAGAGTTCAAATGAGGTCGGTCATGGCGCCCAAGAACAGATACAAACTCAACACTGGTATGCCTCGATGCTGATGCAATCTTCGCCAGGTCACACTCTATACTGTACCCAGGATCTCTGTCAATACTGTTACCTGCCCCACCCACTATAACCACGGTGTCTTCCTTAGTGAAATCTTTGCAAAGTGATCCTAAATCCTCTGTCACCTGCTCCAGACCAGCACTAGGTTTAAAAAAATTGGTGACCTGGTATTCTGATCCTAGTTCATCCTGCAAGAGTTGGCCAACACCTCTTCCATGGGAACTACCTAACAACAACACTTTCTTTCTCTTTACTGATTTCCCTACATTCTTACTTTTCAATTTGCTGCTGAAAGTTTGTTGTGCCCTGTCTACACCTGTAACTGCTTGAGGCTCACCAGCTTCTAACTGAAGCAACAGGTCAAATCTGTTTTCCACATTCACCATAAAGCTGTCAGACAAAGTTCTAGGCCTGTTCCTCCTGTTGCCTGTTGCCACTTCCCACCTCTCTTTACCCTTCTCCCTCCTTAACCTGTCAAGATTTCCCCTGGCCTTGTCTAACTCAGCCTGAAGGGCAGCAATTTTCCGCCCCTGTTCCAGTATCTTCCTATCTCTACTACAAATCCTACGAAACCACTGATGAGTCTCATTTATTTCCCCTATTCCCACGCCACTACAGTCACCCACATGGAAAAAACTACAGCACCCATCACACCAAAGCCCCGACCTAACAATTCTACGGCAAGTCAAGCACTTTTCACTCATGATAAACGTAATAGTTTATTAAGAATAAGTCAGTTGAATTACAGATAAACACGAAAATATGGTTACACAAATTTGGCCTATACGCAACTGTGTGTAAACAAAAACAAAAGTGCAAAGTTTCTGAAACAACAAGTTAAACTTTACGCTACTTTCCGGAAATGCTAGTTAAATAATGAAGAGGTACGCTAAGTTAAATTGCTGGAGAGAGCAAGGAACAACTAAATGTTAATCATCATATCAACAATGTGGTCATTAGAAACTGAGCACAAGCTCGGATTATATAAGGAAAAAGAAATCAGCCGTGCCCTTCCAAAGGAACCATCCCGGCATTTGCATGAAGTGATCTAGACAAATCATGGAAAACTTAAAACTGAATGGCCTGACATCGGTTCGAACCATCATCCTCCCGAATGCCACCTTGCTTTGTGTGACATATCAAATCAGCACGGTGGATGTTAATTTGTCTCACATCGAGATTATTTTAATGTCTTGGGATGAATATTTTGAAATCATGTGGTGAGACATCCCAGTATTTCCCTGCATCACTTTGAACTTTATTTTAATTGGGCAAAGTATTAAATCTGAATATTAAAATGATGAGAAACTTCCTGGCAGATTAAAACTGTGTGCCCGACCGAGACTCAAACTCGGGACCTTTGCCTTTCGCGGGCAAGTGCTCTACCATCTGAGCCATGTCTCCGCAATATCCTTTCTTTCAGGAGCGCTAGTTCTGCAAGGTTCGCAGGAGAGCTTCTGTAAAGTTTGGAAGGTAGAAGATGAGATACTGGCAGAAGTAAAGCTGTGAGTACTGGGCGTGAGTCGTGCTTCGGTAGCTCAGATGGTAGAGCACTTGCCCGCGAAAGGCAAAGGTCCCGAGTTTGAGTCTCAGTCGGGCACACAGTTTTAATCTGCCAGGAAGTTTCATATCAGCACACACTCCGCTGCAGAGTGAAAATCTAATTCTATTAAAATGATGTTTAACACTAATTTAAAAATAAAAAAAATGTGATTTGTGTCATAAAAAGCCCAAAACAAAAGAGAGACTAAGGGTCATGACTGTATTTTATTGCAGTTTACTGTCACTCATTTTCACAGTGATTACCCCTTCATTGAGAAAAATAGTGTGACAGCAGACTGTAATGACAGATGTAATAATTCATTTCTTGAGTGTTTCTTCTCCTTGAAATAATGTCAAGCTTTCAACAACAGATTCACTTCCCTGACACAAAAACTGTATAAAATATTTTGTTTGGTTAGTGAGTTACCTGTTTATTCATTCCCAGACCATCCATACAAATATTCTAAATGCAAAAGTAACTCTGTCTGTTATGCTTTCATGACAAAACTGCTGACCTGATTTTGATAAAATTTGGTATTAAGATAGCTTGAACACTGATGAACACAGGTGACCTTAAAAAGTGTGTAGTATAACATTCATTGATTTGTAAACTATAACGCAAAATATGGAACAATAATTACTCTTTGAAAAAGCTACTAACTCTTTGACTTTTGAATTTTATCTATTTTTGAAAACACTTTTATTGTTTGATATGTTCTACATCATACAATTCAAAGTAACAAATACAATATTTATAGAAACTTTTATGTATTTAATCTATACTCCCATACCAATATCAATCACAAATCCATGACATTTTAACCACTGAGCATCACACACCTCACATAACTTCTTTGTTGTGCTCTATTTTGCAAGAACAGTTAGTGGTCATGTGATCAGGAATGCTGTTTAATGATCACTGGTTCCCAGTTGCAGTTCACAACACTTTCTTTTTTTGCTCATGTCGGGATGTGTTCGTTGTCCTCATCAACATTTTATCATCATCAATGTGCAAGTCACCGCACTGGCATAAAAAAATAGAGACATGCCCCAAGCAACCAGGGTTTCCCAACCAATAAAGGGACACAGACACATTACATTTCATTTCATTTCACTTTACTGATATGAGAGCCATGGGTAACAGCTAGAACACAATACAGGGCTATTACAAATGATTGAAGCGATTTCATAAATTCACTGTAGTTCCATTCATTGACATATGGTCACGACACACTACACATACGTAGAAAAACTCGTAAAGTTTTGTTCGGCTGAAGCCGAACTTCAGGTTTCTGCTGCCAGAGCGCTCGAGAGCGCAGTGAGACAAAATGGCGGTAGGAGCCGAGAAAGCGTATGTCGTGCTTGAAATGCACTCACATCAGTCAGTCATAACAGTGCAACGACACTTCAGGACGAAGTTCAACAAAGATCCACCAACTGCTAACTCCATTCGGCAATGGTATGCGCAGTTTAAAGCTTCTGGATGCCTCTGTAAGGGGGAATCAATGGGTCGGCCTGCAGTGAGCGAAGAAACGGCTGAACGCGTGCGGGCAAGTTTCACACGTAGCCCGCGGAAGTCGACGAATAAAGCAAGCAGGAAGCTAAACATACCACAGCCGACGGTTTGGAAAATCTTACGGAAAAGGCTAAAGCAGAAGCCTTAGCGTTTACAATTGCTACAAGCCCTGACACCCGATGACAAAGTCAAACGCTTTGAATTTTCGGCGCGGTTGCAACAGCTCATGGAAGAGGATGCGTTCAGTGCGAAACTTGTTTTCAGTGATGAAGCAACATTTTTTCTTAATGGTGAAGTGAACAGACACAATGTGCGAATCTGGGCGGTAGAGAATCCTCACACATTCGTGCAGCAAATTCGCATTTCACCAAAAGTTAACGTGTTTTGTGCAATCTCATGGTTTAAAGTTTGCGGCCCCTTTTTCTTCTGCGAAACAAACTTTACAGGACATGTGTATCTGGACATGCTGGAAAATTGGCTCATGCCACAACTGGAGACCGACAGCGCCGACTTCATGTTTCAACAGGATGGTACTCCACCGCACTTCCATCATAATGTTCGGCATTTCTTAAACAGGAGATTGGAAAACCGATGGATCGGTCGTGGTGGAGATCATGATCAGCAATTCATGTCATGGCCTCCACGCTCTCCCGACTTAACCCCATGCGATTTCTTGCTGTGGGGTTATGTGAAAGATTCAGTGTTTAAACCTCCTCTACCAAGAAACATGCCAGAACTGCGAGCTCGCATCAACGATGCTTTCGAACTCATTGATGGGGACATGCTGCGCCGAGTGTGGGAGGAACTTTATTATCAGCTTGATGTCTGCCGAATCACTAAAGGGGGCACATATCGAACATTTGTGAATGCCTAAAAAAACTTTGAGTTTTTGTATGTGTGTGCAAAGCATTGTGAAAATATCTCAAATAATAAAGTTATTGTAGAGCTGTGAAATCGCTTCAATCTTTGTAATAACCCTGTACTTTTACAATCCTCAGCATGTTTAATCCATGTCAATCCATACTTCCATACTAATATTATAAATGCGAAAGTAACTCTGTCTCTTATTTTGTCATGACTACACAGATATCCATGAAATTTGGTATGAGACAGCTTGAACCCTGATGAAGAAGAAAGATATTTATTGATTTGAAGAATATCAAGCAAATTAAGGAAAAGTATTTACTCATTGAGAAAGCTATTTACTCTTTCACTTTTGAAATTATCATACTTGTGAAAATACTTTTTGGTTGATACGTCGATGTAATATTATTCAACACAATGTTTATTCAAATCCCAACATGTGTAATCCACACTTCCATATTAATGCTAGTATTATTAATTGGGAAAGTATCTCACTCTGTTAAGTTTTCATGATTCTACCATTGAACCGATACCTATGATATTTGCTATGAAGAAAGCTTGAATCCCAAGGAAGAGCAATGGCTACTTAAAAATCTTTTCGAGTATTATTAACATTTTTAAATATTGTATATGTGACTAGGATGGAGACGACGCTGATGCCAAAGATTGGGATTCTGAGTGTCTATAGCTTATTCCACAACAGTGCTAATCCAGTGTTATGGTGTGTGGTTTATGATATTGAGTTCTTACACCACATGGCATAGATGGAGAGTTTTAGCGGAGATACAACAATAAAATCGGACGGTAAGTCCAAGAGCCATATTTAAAACTGTTACTATAAGCCACGCAGACTTAAAGTCTAATTTGGTGTGTACTTCTAACAGAGCTCAAGCTGTAAAAGTTACTCGAATCCAACAAAGCTCAGAGCAGCCTCCTGTCTGCTTGGAACTTGGATGCAGAACATAAGATTGTCTTAAGAGCTACAGAGATGTTAGAATAGTCACAAACCTGTCACATTTTACAGCCGAGTGTCCGGCGTCTCTTACAACTTCTAAGATGCTTGAAGACTCACAACGATGGTGTCATTTAAAGGTTGTATGACAGAGTCGTACCTTTACTTGTAGAATGTGAAAGGCTTTTGGTGAGGCTACGTTTGATTATGATCTATTGAGAGACTATCTTAATCAGAAATTAGTCATGGGGGTGTATCATAAATGTAGGCAACACAACACATTAAAATGGATGATGATTAGTGTTTTAGGGCGCACAACAACGAGGTTATCAGCGCCCGACATTAAAATGGAAGGGAGAAACGGTTGGTATGTGTTTCTCTGGAGGCAAAATGTCACATTCAGTACTAGGTGAGAAAGAGAAACCCCTAAAAATTCTACTTCTGCATGAATGCAAAGAATTGAGGCACTTTTTGTAAATATAATTAGGAAACATAATGCATGCCTTCAGATTCCACATACAGCGTGTGTGTGCGTGTGTGTGTGTGTGTGTGTGTGTGTGTGTGTGTGTGTGTGTGTGTGTGTGTGTGGTTTGAGGTTTTCGGGTGCTAAACAGCGTGGTCATCAGCGCCCAAACGCATAGAAACAGGAACACATGCGGTGAAGGGACGAAGACGGACAGCGAACAAGGAGAACGGCTAAAAGACACAGGCCTGATGCAGTTCCAAATCCTCACATACAGAGGCAAAACAAGCGGAAAAGAAACGCACTAAAAAAGGAAAGGAAACACAAGGAAAAGAGAACAGAAATCGAAGTGAAACAAGTAGGTAATCGTGACTGGCGGACCTCTTACCTAAAACCTGGGTGAGCCAGTCACCCAGCAGCACATTAAAATCCTCTCCCTAAAATCCAAGGCAACAAATTGGACAGGACACAAAACCGTAAGACCTTAACCACAGTTGTTGCGTCGTCTTGCAAAATAGAGGGCAAATCCGGTGGCAAGGAAACCACAGCCCTTTGGTCAGAGAATAGAGGACAGTCAAGTAGAATGTGGTGGACAGTAATCTGGATGCCGCAAGCACTGCAGATTGGGGGGGTCCTCCCACCGGAGTAAAAAACCAAGCGTTAAGGGACTGTGTCCGATTCGCAGGCGAGTGAGGAGAACCTCATCCCGCCGGCATGACTGGTAGGACGTATGCCATGGCCGTGTGGTGGCCTTGACCAAACGCAGCTTATTTTCACCGACTGCCAGCCACTCCTCTTCCCATTGACGCATAACACGAAAACGCAAAAGGGAGGTAACAGCATGGAGGGGGACTGCACATTCAACAATGTGAGGGAGGGAACCTGCATCTTTGGCAGCCACATCCGCCAGTTCGTTTCCCCCAATACCCATGTGCCCCGGCACCCAGCAGAAAGAAACCTCCTTCCCCTGCCGTTGCAGGGGGAGTAGGGCATCGTGGATGTTCTGGACGACCGTATCCACTGGGTACAAGTGTTGCATGGTTTGAAGGGCACTCAGGGAGTCAGAACAGATGAGAAACTTAAGACTGGGAACACATCTCATCCGCTCCAATGCCCGCAAGATCGCAAACAATTCGGCATCAAAGATGGTAAACGCCGCAGGAAGCCGTAACTTGACGACTCGAGCAGGGAAAACAACAGCACAACCAACAGAGTCTCCCTGTTTAGAGCCATCCGTAAATACTGGTACATGATCGGGATGCTGGTTTAAAATATCGTAAAATAAGGAGGTAGAAACAAACGCAGGAGTGCAGCTCCTCCGGTACTCTGACAAGTCTAAAAGGACGCTGGGCCTCTGGAGCAACCAGGGAGGCAGACGGGTAAAACCCTGGAGTTGGGGTGCCACACGCTCCACACCAAGGGACTCAAGCAAATGCTTGGCATGAATCCCAAATGGTCTCATTGCCCTGGGACGACTGGAAGAGAGACGTTCCATAGGCGGTCGGGCAACAGTAGGGTACGCAGGGGAGGTAGGACAGGCAAGGAATTTACACACCCGTCGCACCATGAGGAGTTTCTGCCGGATGGCGAGCGGCGGTTCCCCTGCCTCAGCACACAGGCTGGGGATGGGACTGGTACGGAAGGCCCCAGTGGCCAGCCTGATACCCTCATGGTATACTGCGTCAAGAATCTTCAGATACGAAGGCCTCGCTGACCCAAACACGGTGCATCCATAGTCAAAACGCGACCGGACGAAAGCCCTATAAAACTGCAGCAGACGCGCCCGATCTGCTCCCCAGGACCGATGGCTCAGACACTTCAAAATATTCAGTGTCTTCAGGGCCCGCACCTTGAGGTCTTTAAGGTGCAGCAACCATGACAACTTGGAATCAAAAGTGAGGCCCAGGAACCTCACAGTGTCTCTAAAAGGAAGAATGGTGTCCCTCAGACGCAATTCAGGGGAGGTAAAAGCATATCGAGAACGATTAAAATGAACACACACACACATTTGTCTGCAGAAAAGGTAAAACCTGTCTTCGCAGTCCATGCCTCTAATCGCTCTATCGTAAGCTGCAGCTGCCGACTAACAGTGACAAGACTGGAGGAAGAACAGAAAACAGCAAAATCATCCACAAACAAGGAGCACTGGGCCGGACTTCGGATAGTGGACATGATACTGTTAATGGTGATGGCAAAGAGGGTGACACTTAAAACGCTTCCCTGAGGAACACCATTCTCCTGCACGTACAAATCAGATAGCACATTACCAACCCGATATCGAAAGAGCCGGCGGGAAAGAAAGGACCGAATGAAGATGGGGAGATGGCCAAGAAAGCCCCACTGATGGAGTTGACTGAGGATAAGGCGGCGCCAAGTAGTGTCATATGCCTTATTAATGTCAAAGAATACACCTAGACAATGCTGGTTATGTAGGAAGACCTGCTGGATCGCCGCCTCAAGCAGGGTCAAGTTGTCTATAGTTGAACGACATCTCCGAAAGCCACACTGAGAGCGGCTAAGGAGCTGCCTGGTCTTGAGCAGCCAAACCAGGCAACGGTTAACCATGCGTTCCAATGTCTTCCCGACACAGCTCGTCAAAGCAATACTCTGATAACTACTGGGATGCATTCGGTCCTTTCCCGGTTTGAGGAGGGGAATCAAAATCGCCTCCCTCCACGAGTCAGGGAATGTGCCGGATGACAATATCATATTAAAACAATTCAGGAGAACTTCCTTGGATGGCAGCAACAAGTGCTGCAGCATGCTGTACAGGATTTTATCATCACCTGGCGCAGTATCATGAGCCACAGACAGCGCTGAAACCAGTTCCCACATTGTGAAGGGGCAGTTGTAGGGTTCAGAATTTGGAGACCGGAAGTCCAAGTGATCCCTCTCGATGGCAGTGCGGTAGCGGCAGAAATTTGGATCACAGTTAATAGTGGCAGTAGATTCCGCAAAATGCATGGCCAGTGTCTGGGCAATGTCTCTCGGCGCCGTGAGTAGACAACCTTGATGCAGCAATGCCGTGACAGGTAGTTGGCTGCGTTTCCCGGAAATCCTCCTGATGGCTTCCCATACTTTCGTAGAAGTAGTGAAGCAGGAGATGGAGTTCAAGAACGATTGCCATGACCGTCGTTTGCTCTCTCTAATCACTCGCCGCGCCTTGGCCCTTGCCACCCGAAAGGCTGCGAGATTGTCAGCTGAGGGACGGCACTTGAAGCGGCGCAGAGCTGCACGGCGGGCTCGGATGGCTGAGCGGCACTCAGTGGTCCACCAAGGGACAGGATGCCTCGTGGGATGACTTGAGGACCGTGGGATCGACAATTCAGCAGCATGGGAGATCACAGCTGTAACATGGTCGACCCATTCGTGGACGCTAGCATGGTGTTCCAAAACAGCTAAACGGCTGAAAAGTGTCCAGTCAGCTCTGCAGAGGTGCCACCTGGGCACATACAGCAAATAGAAACACATTCATTATGTAACTACATACTGGCACTGCAAAGCTTTTCATACACATCTCTACATCACTATACACACAGACATCTTGTAAAATTCTTAGATTACTTACCACCACTCATCATAACAAAACTACTTATATGCAAGCGAAGCACCACAGGTAACAGCTAGTTTTATAATAGAGGGACAACTGCCAATGTCAAATTTGAAAATATTAGATTTGCTATGTTAATTACTGTATGCAGTTTTAATGAATATTAGTTCTGAAGATACAGCCACCGTGGAGGTTGTGTGTGTGTGTGTGTGTGTGTGTGTGTGTGTGTGTGTGTGTGTGAATTCCATACACCCATGCTGTGATTCTTCTGGAGGTGAAACCAACAGAAAATTATAAGGCAGGATAAATATTTTATATAAAAACATACAATGTTTCAAATATATTCCACGGATTGTAAGTGAAGTAAGTGGACAAGTAAAAATATTATTGTCATTATCATTTAGAAACTAATAAGGAAATCTGAACCCACTGAAAGATTTGAAAGTTAATCATAATCTTTATCAATCTACCCTGGAATTTCGTAAAATTTCCATGTGGACGCTTTCATAGCATTTAGTAACTGCAATCGGTGAAAATGTATACAACAAATACTCTAACAAAAAACATACATATCAAACTGCATTCTTATCTCTGTGTATACAGATAAAGTTATATAAAGCAAATGTACCTCTCCAAATAATCACATAGTGATGGGTGCAACCTCTGGATTAGAGGATATATATAATTGAGCAAATAGGAAGTTTTTTCCATAGTTGCTGCCATACAATCTTTGAGATGAGTAGTAGAGAGCTTCTCCATTATTTTAAATGCAACAGATTCTCCCACAACAAGAAGGAATGTCACTGCAACATCATGATAACCCTGAAACAAACAAATCTTTGTTTATGATTATATCTCTAATATACTGCATAAATTACAATTCTTTAAGCTCATGGGAACTTCGGGATTATAGCTGGTGCTCAATAAATTGTTTATGAAGAGAGATTTCCCTGTGTCTGAATACCTGAACATTTTTATAAGCAGTATCTGTTACACCCATCTTCCAATGAGTTTCCACAGTATAAAGTAAAAGCTATCATCAACCTCAAAGTTAGTTTGAACGAAACCTTCCTCTGCTAGTGATGGTCTTATTATGTGTGCAATTGCCTTTGCCTTAGTCAAATGTGAGAACGTTTTCCATTAAACTAGTTTCAGAAGGGTATCATGTTTAATGCAGAATCTTAACCATAGTAGAACTGGAATTTTTTATATTCATTCACAAAGTATTATCAGAAGTGAACATCAAGTTAATTTTTAAAACATCAACAACATATTCAATACAGAAAATCATTAAAATAACAACTGAAGTTTTGTCAACACTTACCCTTAGAACGTGCAATTCACAGTACTGTCAATGGAAACATTTTAATACGACACAACACTTAACTTTCAGGATGACATGATCCTTCCTTTTGGAGGAAAAAGGATTAGATTGATAGAGGTTGCAATTTTGGAAGATGGGGACGCAAGTCACTCATGTCCCAGGCTGCAATGAACAGACCTATTATGAGGAATAAGGTACACAAATATGAAGGAAAAAGAGTAGGAGGTCAAAGACAGTGCATTAGCAAGCCAAATTCAGTTAAGAAATAGTAGATGTCACAAAGTGAGAAGTAAAGATGGATTAGAATAGGCAGAGAAAACAAGAAGTGCAAATAGCTAATAATTAAGTAAGACTGGGGAGCGGAGAAGGAATAGAAAAAATGGTGGACGTCATATGCATACACTTGTGTGTATATATCTGGGATTGGGGTGGGGGGTGGGGTGGGGGGAATGGGGAGGGAGAGGATGGAAGATTGTGCAGGGGATGATGACAGAAGTAGTTTGACAAGGGAATGTCCCAGATCCAGTAGCTGAGGATTATCTAAAGCACAACTCAAGAGAACAGAGTGCTTATTATACAACAAGGGTGATTTCAATCACCCATCCAGACTAGTTTATTACATTCCAGAGATGGAATTTCCTTAGCAAATCTAATTTCACCCCACCAATCTCCTGGACTTAATCTACAATAACCTAAGTAGTGCACAGTGTTTCCATGTCTCAAAAATGTTGTTGACTGCACAGGTAATGTGTAACACATTAAATCACATACAATCCACAAATAGATAAAATGGGACTAGAAAAGCAGCTATCTAAATACAAACCAATTTCGATATGATAAAAGTTATTTCAGAAAAAATGATCCACTTGACTGATTGATGATACAGTCGTAAATATATCATGAAGGGGCAAACATATTTTAAATCACAAGATAGATGGTGGAGTGAACAGAGCTAGATCATTGGTCACCATGGAGAAAAAAATGAGGGCTATAAAGGCAATAAAAGAGATTGCAGAACATAAGTCTAAGAATATGAAGAAAACAAGAAAAATGACATCAGTTCAAGAAGTAGTACAAAGTGAAAAATTTAATAAATAAAGTTGTGAATTACAAATACTGTTCGTACTAAAGCATAATATCCGCAGTGAAGAAAGTAGCATTTGAATTAATCAATCATCAAACATATTATCTTATCAAATAATTATGAACCCTTTCAAAATATATTTACTTGGTTGTCTGCAGACAAGCAGAAAAATTTCTTCTTACAATAATATCTAGATTTTAGGCTAGTAAATTGTGGTATGTGAGAGAGCTTAATAGTAATATAAGCACCCACATTTACTGCAGACAGAAAATTATTTTCTTTCAGCAAATCTTTATACAGTTTCTTGCATTTCAGTGATGCAATTTGTAAGTACACTAAACAGAAGCTAAACAGTGAAACAGCACAATAAATCTGCACCAAAAGAAAGGATAAAAAAGAGAAAATATCTACATCTCCATGTTTTGGATAAATACCTTTACTCTTTGTGGTAATTTTGTACACCTTGTTGTATACATTGTTGTATGTGCTGAATTTTAAGCATTGATATAAACATTAATGGAGCACTTTTACTTTGCTACTCAGATGACTATTTTTGATTTGCAAGTCTAATAAATCATTATGCATTATTCTTACTGTCATTATCTCTATGTATATTTTAGTAGTAATATTCTTATCAAGGATGCATGGAACTCAACATGAAATAAATTGCTTTGTCTTTTCTATACTCTGAGATGAATACTTTTTTAAAGTTATTTTAAATATAAATGGTAAATATCATTGACCAATACCACACAGAAAGGACTGTCAATAATGTTAGCTAATCTGTGGTGTAATATGTGGATGCACGTTATAGCTGTACTTTCAGCTAAGGTATTGACTCATTTCACATCTTATGAATTTCATTGTATGTAAAATAGCTGCATAAAAAATTTTAGTAACTGATTTTGATGTATACTGGATCATCTTTGTGTCTGAAGATGGTTCAACAGAGACCAAGACTAGCTGCTCAATAATAAATAAAAATCAGTTGTACTTGTACATACAATAAATTTCTCAAATATCTTACAGTTGTCGATTACCACTGATGCAAAATATTAATCATTTCACCTTCTTGTGGTTTCTCAACAATGTCCGACTATCTCACTTTCAGTTAAGTAAAACACACCAGAAAAGGGAAAAACCAGGAACATCAGTTGTTAATAAATCTTAACAGTGACGGCACAAATGATGTTGATCGGTATGGAGGAACTGGTGGAAGAGGCAGACCTAGAGCTAACATAAAAGTTAGAAATTAAAATCCAAAGACATATGAAGACTTCCAAGTGGCAGGAGTAGAGGAGACAAGACTTTCTGACCAGCACTGCAGCAGCCACAAATGCAATATCTTGAGAGGAGAGTGGTGTACTCTGAACTTTACACCTGTATGGTGTAAAGTACCACTGTAAATAACAAAGTGCATTTTATCTGAAATTGTGCTGTTATTAGTCTGGTTTTATCCTTTCCCAGAGTGAAATTCACATTGGTGACCTGCGATAACAATGTGCAGCAAATTCGAACTCTTTAGCATTCTGCGAACCAGCTATTGCAAATCAGCAATGGAGCCATCTTGAAAATACAGTGTACTGATACTTTTATGACAAGATAGTAACACTTCATATGAATGTGTTCAGCACTTTACATCAACATACTCAAAGACTGTAACTGAGCATGTCAACACCACCTCACTAGGTGGTGACCTTCAGACAATCAAAACAAACACTTGGGCAGTCGGCTATGACACCCTGTGTGCAGGTGGAGTTTCAAGGTCACAGCTGTGCTGGTTTCACACTCAATTTGGTGACCCACTGCGAAACTGTAGGCCAGCATGAGAGCACCCAAGTGGGAAGTGTGCTCCACAACAAGCACACCAGAATGTAACAGTATCAGTCAGGATGAATGGGCATAGGCAGAGAGTGTATACAGACAACACACAATATCCAGTTGCAGAACATGCTGTACAACATGACGGTCATGACCTTGGTGCCTGTTTCACCACATGCACAACCTGGATTCTTCCCCCAGACACCAATTTCGAGAAACTTCACAGATGGTAACTAGCACCACAACATGTCCTTGGTTCTCACAACCCAACTGACCTTAATTTATTTTAATTCCTTTCACCTCAGCATTTATTCACAGTAACTACTCCTTTCTTCACACCACTTTAGTTTTCTACATCTTCCATTATCTTTGTTGTCTATTTTTCACTGTCCTCCCTCCCACCTCTGTTACATACAATGCACTTAGCTTTTCACTCTTATTAGCTCACGCATGATGTTTTAGCAGTAATCTCTGCCTTGCATATTACCTTGTATTCCACCTTTAAGCTCTCGTCTGGTGCAGTCCCCAACAATCAAGCTTTCCTTCTCATCCAGCCCGGTAAGTTTCCCCTGACCAGGGGTTCTGGGTGACTTTTCTAAACTGTACCCCTTTCCCTAAACCTCTCCAGTCCTTTTCCTTCACCCCTCTTCCTTCCCCTTCAACTCTTCTGCCAAAAGGAGGAGCCATTGGCTCCAAAAGCTTGTAAACATTAAATCTCGCGCGCGCGCGCGTGTGTGTGTGTGTGTGTGTGTGTGTGTGTGTGTGTGTGTGTGTGTGTGCGCGTGCACGCACGCGTGTGTACTTAAGGGGTGTGTGCAACTATTCATTGAGGCAGATGCTTCCTCTAATTATTCTTTACATATGACTGAATTTTTTGATAAATTATTATGAATGTAATTCATTTTGTTGTGTCAAAACATTTCTGCTGGTGTGTACCTAGTGTGGTTGGGATTCATGGGTCAGTCCCCACATGATAAGAACAGGTTCTAATATTTTTTTCATTATTTTCTCTTTTCATGAGTCAACACATTCTTACATACTCTGGTTTATGTCACTGATTGACTGTGTGCTATACTCCTACTTGTGACTGAGTATATTCTTCTGGTCAGTACCTGTCATCTTCAGTTTTTCGAGTCAGCTCACTCACCGTACACTTACGCTCTGATTTTTTTTTTTTTTCTTCTCTTTTGATGATTTTGAAGGTGTGACTTTATAGATGTAAACTTGTGATTTGTAATTCTAGTACTTTACATTGCCTCTGCACTTATTTCTTTATTTTAGTGTTGTAATGTTGTATTTTGACTTTGTATCATTTGTCTTGCGACAGAATGTCCCACAGATCTAAATATCTGAATGCCATGTCCTCCTATATGTATAGATTATGACTTGTATAATAGATATTTATCTTACTTTTCTGCAAAATGTTATGTATCAGATACTTTTATACATGTGTATTCTATCTTTAGGTATCATTTTGTACACCATTTGGCAAACCTTATAGTAGGACACAAAATATTGTAAACACATTGTTTCCATATTATGTGAGGGGATGTTGTAACAGGATAATTACTTTTCCTCAACAATAGTTGTCGATACCAGTACTGGCGGAAGTAACGCTGTGAGGACAGGGTATGAGTCGTGCTTAGGTAGCTCAGATGGTAGAACACTTGCCCGCGAAAGGCAAAGGTCCCGAATTCGAGTCTCAGTCCAACACACAGTTTTAATCTGCCAGGAAGTTTCATATCAGTGCACACTCCGCTGCACAGTGAGAATCTCATTCTGGATACCAGTATTATTTTTCGAATTTTGGATGGGTCAGTATTATCTCTGTTGCTTTTCTGAAAATTTTCGTATAATTTTATACACAGTATGAATATAATAGAAGGAAACATTCCACGTGGGAAAAAATATATCTAAAAACAAAGATGATGTGACTTACCAAACGAAAGCACTGGCACATCGATAGACACACAAACACAAACACAAACATACACACAAAATTCGAAAAACTCCTCTCTCTATTGCTAAGCGGAAAGAAAATTTTTTTGGTTATGGTTTGGAAGAAGAGAGAGGAGTTTTTCGAATTTTGTGTGTATGTTTGTGTGTATCGACGTGCCAGCGCTTTCATTTGGTAAGTCACATCATCTTTGTTTTTAGATATATTTATACACAGTATGTTATATTTCAAGTTAAAATTTATGAAAATTAATTGGTTTATATAGTGTTTTAGTCTCTGTGCTATAATCGTTAAGTACTAGTTCTGAATGTACAGTTAAAATTACTTTTTTTTAGAAACATTTGAAATTACGAATTATTGGCACACTTAAAATTTCTATTATTAAGCACGCAGTACCTCACTAGTTACTATGTTTATTTCTGGATTCATTCATTCATGAAATAATATTCAAAAGTAATAATGTAACAGAAACTAATCGAAATTCATTTGTTAAGAAACATTGTAAGCCCTTTGGAATATGATTATTTCTGGAGAGTGTGAGAGTCATAAGCAACCCTCTGATGTTATCAGAAGTAGTTTTGTATATTGTATGAACAATGTAATGTTGCCTTTATTAACGTAAAAAATCAGAAGACTGTATGATATACTAAAATGTGGGAAAATATATTAACAAAAAAACAACCAGAGGACCTAAAATTTGAATTTTCAGCTTCAACAATCAGACCCCTAGACAAGAAGAACTGGAGCCAACTATACGTGAAAAGCTAAGTAAACTAGAAAGTTTATTATAATCTTTGCTCCCCTCAAATCTTCAAGAAAAACTAATGTGGACAATAGATGGAAATAGGAAGGAAAGTGTAGATTACAGGTTCCGTCCTCAAAACCATGAAGTAATATACAGTAGAAAGGAAAAAACTTTAAATACCTACACAAACTCTTAAAAACACAGCATATAAAGCCAAATTTCTTTGAACAACTTCTAGTCCCTTCCACATTGTATTAGGAGTTAGACATGGAGACATTTTTACACCATTGTTATCCGGCTGTGTGCTGGAAAAGTTACAAGAGCATGGAAAATGGAGGAAGAAAAATCAACAGATGATAACTACATACTGCTGGGCAGACTAAAAGAAACAATAAATTGTTTGGCCTTTGCAGACAACCTCATAACATAACCTAAAGAGAATACAAAGAAAAGACTATAACTTTTGAAGGAGGCAGATGAAAATGCAGGTCTGCAGATAACTTCTGAAAAGACATAAATGGCCAATCAAAGTAAAACACAAGGAATTTTAAAATCCAAGTACGCACCATCAAGAAAACAACGTTAAATACCTGAGTGACAATTCTAACTTAAAAAGTGAAAAACAGGCAATTAAAATCAGAATTGAAAAATGAAGAGTTTTTCCCATAGATGTTAATTTAAAAATGTAAAATGCAACCAACCGTAAAGAAGGCACATTAAGCTGTAAGCAGGCACAATTAAAAGACATTTACATAGAGCTTTTGGCCACAGCCTTCATCAGCAAAGGAGAAACACACACCATTCACACACAAGCAAGCACACTTCATGCATACACAAATGCCGACTCCAGCATCTCAGGCCGGAATGCAACTTTTATGTAGGATGCAATCAGCAATCAGGAGGATGGAGCAATCAGAGAGGAAGAGGTAAACGTCTAGGTAGGTGGCACACCGGGTTGAGGAGGACTACAAGAAGTGGATGGGAGAAAATTTGTTGAGGTTGTGAGGGAACGAAGATAGAGGGTCTTGGCCCCGAGTCCAGGTCATGAAGATATCATTAATGAACCTGAACTAAGATAAGATAGTGGCATTTTGGGAGGCTACAAAGGTCTCCTCTGACGGTCTATAAACAGGTTGGCATAGGATGGTGCCATGCGGGTGCCCATAGCTGCGCCGCCGATTTGTTTGTAATCTTCCCTTCAAATGAGAAGTGGTCATGAGTTAGGACAAAATTAGTAAGATGTATGAGAAATAAGGTTGTGTCAGGCTGTTGACCTTTCCACCAAGACCCTGGACTTTCCAAAGACCTACTCTCCTCCTCCAGATCCCTGAAATGGAAGCGCTTCTTTGCCGCCGATCCCTCCAAGTGAAAGGACCCTAATTTCACCATTGAACCCTTGTCTTTTCTAGTTTACACCACCGTCCAACCTTAATCCCCCCTCCCTAACCACTGGCTTGTCACCTTCCAGGAATTCCCTACCTCCAACTTAACCTCACCATCCTTCTCCAGGTCCCTTTCACAGGAAAACAACCTTCAGCAAAAAGAAAAAATAGCCTTACACAACCTAAAAGCAAATTCTGAATCGCAGTGACTACCTGGCAGAAGGCCTCCATCAATAATCTGACATCTACATCTACATCTACACCCATACTCCGCAAGCCACCTGATGGTGTGTGGCGGAGGGTATCCTGAGTACCTCCATCGGTTCTCCCTTCTATTCCAGTCTCGTATTGTTTGTGGAAAGAAGGATTGTCGGTATGCTTCTGTGTGGGCTCTAATCCCTCTGATTTTATCCTCATGGTCTCTTTGCGAGATGTACATAGGAGGGAGCAATATACTACTTGACTCTTCGGTGAAGGTATGTTCTCGAAACTTTAACAAAAGCCCGTACCAAACTACTGAGCGTCTCTCCTGCAGAGTCTTCCACTTGAGTTCATCTATCATCTCTGTAACGCTTTCGCGATTACTAAATGATCCTGTAACGAAGTGCGCTGCTCTCTGTTGGATCTTCTCTATCTCTTCTATCAACCCTATCTGGTACGGATCCCACACTGCTGAGCAGTATTCAAGCAGTGGGCGAACAAGTGTACTGTAACCTACTTCCTTTGTTTTCGGATTGCATTTCCTTAGGATTCTTCCAATGAATCTCAGTCTGGCATCTGCTTTACCGAACTGCTTCCAGTTGCTGACCTGCTATTTTGTAGCTAAATGATAAGGGATCTATCTTTCTATGTATTCGCAGCACATTACACTTGTCTACATTGAGATACAATTGCCATTCCCTGCACCATGCGTCAATTCACTGCAGATCCTCCTGCATTTCAGTACAATTTTCCATCCACCTATAAACTCTGCAATAGTGGTCCCATCACTGCTTAAGTATTTAGGTCCTTCCAAGGACCTCAGCCCTGAATCCATTTCCCTCCTCACCCTATGACACCCTGTATACCCACCTTCTACATGCTCTCTGAATTCGACAAACCCAACAGTCCTGGACACCCCATTGTGGCTGGTTGTTGTGTCACCACTGAAAGAATCTTGGCCCTCACTGACCAACACCTCCAACCAACTGCCTATAATATAGCCTCCCACGCCAAAGACACCAACTACTTCCTTCACCAACTCTCCACCATCCCCAACCATTTACTTCCTGGATTCCTACTTGTAACTGTTGACGTCACCTCCCTATACACCAACATCCCTCACGCCCATGGTCTTACCACTATTTAACACTACATTTCCCAACGTCCTTCAGACTCCAAACCCATCAACTCATTCCTCATATACCTTGCTAACTTTAACCTAACCCACAACTAGTAGTACTTTGAAGGGAAGGCATAGAAACAAATCTGCGGCACAGCTATGGGCACCCGTAAGGCACCATCCTATGCTAACTTGTTTATGAGCCTCTAGAGGGGTCTTTCCTAGACTCCCAAGAGGCCAAACCCTAAGCCTGGTTCAGGTTCATTGATGATATCTTCATAATCTGGACTCAGGATCAAGACACCCAATGTGTTATTTCACAACCTCAACACCATCCTCCCAACCGCATCACCTGGTCCTCCTCAACCCAGTGTGCCACCTTCCTAGTTGTTGACCTGCTCTTCACTGATGGCTCCACCCTCACTTCTGGCCACATTAAACCTACCAACCACAAACAGTACCTGCATTTCAACAGCTGTCATCCCTTTCAACCAGAAACTTCCTCCCATACAGCCTGGCCATCCAAGGATGGTGTATACGCAGTAACAAGGAATCCCCTTCTCAGTATGCTGACAGTCTTGCCACACAGGCACTATTTCCCAGACCTAGTCTGCAAACAGATCACCCATGAAATTTACACCCTCAGACCCCCAATCCTCCCACCAACCTCAAGAACCAGCCACAAAGTAATGTCACCTTTGTCACCCAGAACCACCCTGGACCGTAACAACTGAACCACACCATTTGCCGGGGCTTTGATTACCTATCATCATGCCATGAAATGAGGGACATCCTACCCAAGATACTTTGCACCCCCTCCTAAAGTGGTGTTACATCACCCATCCAACCTCCACAATACCTATGCCAATCCCAACCCCTCACCACAAGAATCATATCCCTGTCAAAAGGCAGGTGCAAGACCTGTTCAAACACCCCCCCCCCCCCCCCCCGCCCAACACCTTCTATTCCAGTCCTGTCACAGGTTTATCCTATCCCATCATGGGCCAGGCAACCTGTGAAAGCAGCTATGTCATTTACCAGCTCTGCTGCAATCATTGCACAGCTTCTTATACCGGCATGACTACCAACCAGCTGCCTATCAGAAATAACGGCCACTTTCAGACTGCAGCCAAGAGCAAAGTAGACCACAATGCGGTACAACATGCAGCTGAACAGAATAGGCTAAATTTCTATGGCTGCTTCACTAACTAAGGCATCTGGATTCCCCACTCAAACACCAGCTTTTCTGAACTGCACAGATGGGATTTGTCCTTACAACAATTCTCCACTTGCGTTATTATCCCAGCCTCAACCTATGGTAACATACTGTCCCTACACCCTCCATACAAGTTTACATCCCCTCGTCCTATGGCCTCTGCCCAATTTTCATTTCACACTGCCAATTCACCTGCCAATCCTTCCCTCTTCACTGCACCTCTCCTTTTCCGCTCAATTTTTTCCACCTCCCTGCCCCACAACCTCCTGAGACTGCACCTGTTGGCATTCTAGTCCATGTACACTCCACCAGATAGTGTTTGTCTCTCCCCCCACCCATACACTACAATCCCTTCCCCTTCCCACCACCTCCAGACAGCAGGTCGCATCCCGCCTGATAGTGGCATGCTAGCCCAGATGTTGGAGCTGGTGTTCATTTTGCATGAGATGTGCTTGCTTCTGTGTACGGATGGTATGTATGTCTCTTTTATTGATGAAAGCTGTGGCCAAAAGCTTTATGTAAGTGTCTTTCAAGTGTGCCTGCCTGCAACTTAATGTGTCTTCTTTATGGTAAGTAGCAATCTATATTTTCCTAGAGTGTTGATATTCCTAACTGGCATTTCCATTGTTGGATGTTAAATTACAGCATTACAGTATAGTTTTAACATCAGAGGCCCTCACAGGTCAGAAACACTACTTTCAGATGGATGCAAAGTGGCATTTGAAGATGTAGGAAAGAATCTAGAGAGAATGAAAGATAAGCTATCAACAAAACAGATCCACAAATTTTTCCAAAACAGGAAAATAGACAAGGAAAGTGGGTGGGGAGGCAAAACAAAATAGAACTTAGAAGAACTGCAGATTGGAGAGGACATCTTACTCAACAGAAAGAAATTTAGACTAGAAATCAAGAAAATTGGAGGTTTTAAGGGAGATAAAACAAAATAACAACTGGAGTCAAATGGTTAGATGAGAGAAAAAGAGCTTATTCTGAGAAAAGGAAAGAGTTTAGAGGAAGGTTAAAGGAAAAGATTACTCTTTATTTATCTTGACATGGGGAACAAAGAAAAACATAATTGCATTTGAGGCATTTGCAAACAATATTTCCTTTCCTTACACATGCATCTAAGAGATGGGAGTAGATATTGACCGAACGCCAAGTAACAGATGTTAATAAGTGAACAAAGTTACTGCTAGAGTCTATATTGCTTTCTTGGACCTTTAATCATGGGAAACAATTTTACTGATGAACCTGCCGCATCAACTGTTTCAGCGCCAGCTAGTGAAGCATGTAAGTCATGTACAATTTGTGAGGAATTTCCTCATTCCATTAAAAGCCATTTTTAATCTGAAGTGAAAATTTGAGGTTGAGACCAAGGAACAAGTGACTTGATCACAGTGGAGGACACAGGAACCTGATGTACAAAATGAAACAGTCTTCAAATACAATTTTATCTTTTATTTTGTGAATGGTTTTGATATACACTATCATCATCCCATGTTGCTGTTGTTGTTTTCAGTCCTGAGACTGGTAGCTCTCCATGCTACTCTATTCCGTGCAAGCTTCATCATCTCCCAGTACCTACTGCAACCAACATCATCCTGAATCTGCTTAGTGTATTCATCTCTTGGTCTCCCTCTATGGTTTTTA
Organism: Schistocerca cancellata; assembly: GCF_023864275.1. Classification (NCBI taxonomy): domain Eukaryota; kingdom Metazoa; phylum Arthropoda; class Insecta; order Orthoptera; family Acrididae; genus Schistocerca; species Schistocerca cancellata. Next base: position 910,867,363 of record NC_064627.1, on the reverse strand, counting down.
CCCTCCACAATGCCTTCCAATACTAAATTGGTGATCCCTTGATGCCTCAGAACATATCCTACCAACCAATCCCTTCTCCTAGTTAAGTTGTGCCACAAATTTCTCTTCTCCCCATATCTATTCAATACCTCCTCATTAGTTACGTGATCTACCCATCTAATCTTCAACATCCTTCTGTAGCACCACATTTCGAAAGCTTCTATTCTCTTCTTGTCTAAACTATTTATCGTCCACGTTTCACTTCCATACATGGCTACACTCCATACAAATACTTTCAGAAATGCCTTCCTAACACTTAAATCTATACTTGATTTTAACAAATTTCTCTTCTTCAGAAACCCTTTCCTTGCCATTGCCAGTCTACATTTTATATCCTCTCTACTTCAACCATTGTCAGTTATTTTGCTCCCCAAATAGCAAAACTTATCTACTACTTTAAGTGTCTCATTTCCTAATCTAATTCCTTCAGCATCACCTGATTTAATTCGACTACATTCCATTATCCTCATTTTGCTTTTGTTGATGTTCGTCTTATATCCTCCTTTCAAGGCACTGTCCATTCCATTCAACTGCTCTTCCAAGTCCTTTGCTGTCTCTGACAGAATTACAATGTCATCGGTGAACCTCAAAGTTTTAATTTCTTCTCCATGGATTTTAATTCTTACTCCAAATTTTGCTTTTGTTTCATTTACTGCTTGCTCAATATACAGATTGAATAACATTGGGGATAGGCTACAACCCTGTCTCACTCCCTTCCCAACCACTGCTTCCCTTCCATGCCCCTCGACTCTTATAACTGCCATCTGGTTTCTGTACAAATTGTAAATAGCCTTTCGCTCCCTGTATTTTACCCCTGCCACCTTCAGACTTTTAAAAAGAGTATTCCAGTTAACATAGTCAAAAGCTTTCCCCAAGTCTACAAAAGCTAGAAATGTAGGTTTGCCTTTCCTTAATCTATTTTCTAAGATAAGTCATAGCGTCAGTATTGCCTCATGTGTTCCAATATTTCTGCAGAATCCAAACTGATCTTCCCCGAGGTCGGCTTCTACCAGTTTTTCCATTCGTCTGTAAAGAATTCGCATTAGTATTTTGCAGCTGTGACTTATTAAACTGATAGTTCGGTAATTTTCACATCTGTCAACACCTGATTTCTTTGGAATTGGAATAATTATATTCTTCTTTAAGTCTGAGGGTGTTTTGCCTGTTTCATACATCTTGCTCACCAGATGGTAGAGTTTTGTTAGGGCTGGCTCTCCCAAGGCTGTCAGTAGTTCTAATGGAATAGGTCTTTCATTCTAAACTAATGTATAAAACAAAAGATCGTAGACAATATAGGCACGATCAAAAGGTATAAAAATATGACAAAACTAAGTTAAATAAACACAATTGACTTATAGTGTAAAATCGCTTTCAGCAGGCTGAAAGCAACTTTACACTATGGGTGAATAGTGTTTGTTCATCACAGTTTTACTATGTTTTTACATCTTTTGAAAGTCTATTTTGGCTACAAGTTTTCTTAATATTTTCTTTTATACTAGTCAAGAATGAAACACGTCTGATGACAACTGTATGGATCAGAACAGGTTATAAAATAAAAGAACAATTTTTTGAACTAAGACTGTTTTACATTCCATAGCATAAAAAAAGAAAAGAAAAAAAGAAATCAATATCTGATGAAAAAAATGATTTATCTTCATCAAAATCTGCCATCAGAATAACATATATAGACAACAAACAGAATTCTTTAGTTTTTCAAACTGTCCTATTTCTAGAGTCTGCTGATAAAGGGGTGGGGAGGGGAGGTGGTGGGGGAGGTAACCCCAATCTAAACAACTGCCACTCTGTTATAAAGTTTGCCTGAAAATTAACTTTAAAGTACTTCATAGAAACTTAAAAAGTCTCTTTGTCACAGCAAATACAAAACAATTCTAATCTATCATTCTTTCTTAGAGACAGTTTTTTTTATGGAGGAATGCATTTCATTAGTTTGCAGCCCAACAACAGTAGTAATAGCTTTCCCAACACCCATCAGGCAAACTCAGTTCTTAGCATTATACCATTTCTTTTAAATGTGAAATTTTAACTAATTCAGATCTTGCAAATACTTTTACAAATGTACCTTACCTGGTAGTACCGCAAATGTGGATATCTGATTATTACCCTCAGTATAAGCCTTGTTAACTGGTCTTGCAAAGCCACTCTCTGTTCATATGGAATACCTGTCAAATAATTATCAGTGACATTAATGGAAGTGAATTTTTACAATATCAATAGAATGTAAACAGCATGTCATTTTTCCCTGCTGAGCAAATCAAAGTAAAATACTGAAAGCTGAAAAAGCAAGTCATGAAAAATTAGAATTACTTAGAGTCCAGTGATTGCAAAAACAAATGATAGACAATTCAAACCAAGTTACCTTCATTGCATTCAAATACAGCTATGGCCAACTATAACGAAAGGGAAAATTACTACTTGATATTGTGATTTCTGTAATAACACAAATGATCTGGACATACCTGGTGGAAATCTTTTGAGAGATCTATTAACATCCAGCACTACTTGCTGATATTCCACATGACTTTCTAATTCAGCTTGGCTGGGAAGTTCAGTATCTGATGGTGCATCAACTCCGACAAGTATTGGCCAAACTTTTCTTCGAATTTCATCTATATGGAAGAGACTTATGAGTAATAAAACAGTAACTTATGTCTTAGTTTGTAGGAAACTTCTACATATCACAAACTGATTGCAAAGGCTAATCACAAAGACCCTAAGAAACACTATTTCTTTACTAGTTTCAGCACTATAGTGATGCGTACATAAGAATGCGCCAGCGTGATGCATTCTGTGCACAGACAGAAAATAACCCACAATGTCCTCAGTAAGTGCTCTGTCTCTATCTCACACCTCATGATCCAGACGTTACCTCTCCTGGTAACTGACAACACTATGGTGACCACTACACTGGGCCACTATTTCTACTTTTGACTCTACGCAGTAGAACTTATATGCTATGAAAACTACTGCTGTCACTTCATAACTCACTACTTGTCTTATTTGCTTCATGCCATCGATAATGGGCACTATATTAGCTAAGAAATTTCACCGCACCTAAACTAATATGAAAATGAGTGCTAAATGTTCATGCGCAGCATGAAGAGCATCCTTCAGGCAGTGCTGCAGAATGATGCTTTTGACTGGAGCTTCATGTGGTACATTGCTCCTCCCTACTTTGCTTCACACCTCCATGCGCCTTCTTATGTGAACATCATTACGAGAGAGAGAGAGAGAGAGAGAGAGAGAGAGAGAGAGAGAGAGAACATGTATTCTGCAATTATTCCCACTACATATGATGGTATGTGGCATAATGTAAAGATAATGAAAGACTATACAGTGGATACCCACACCCTTTAAAAATATTGCAAGACATGGCAAAGGTTGTATGTACATGTGATGAGGTATTTGCAGTTCAGAAAGCTGAAAACAGTTGCTATTGTTTGAAGTGCTCTGGTATGACATTAACATTGGCTGAGGAGCTTAGCAGCCGGAGCAGGGAGTGTTAAATAATCCAAAAGGCTCCACGTGCCCTAGCAAGCAGGCAGTGGTGAGTCTCAATGATAATGTACACACCACAGCATGCTAAAGTGATTCTTTTTCTTTTCCAAAATTTAATCAGTAGTTCTTAATATGAAAATGTGTAAAATATTTATGCATTAGGCAATTACAAATTAATTCATGTTAGCATAATATTTCACGAGACATTTGTTTTTAACATATGGAGTTTGATGTCTTCATTATTAGCACTGGCATGTGATCTATTATGTAACCTTTTTAATTACAGGTGGCTGAAAGTTGTAAAAAATATTACAATAATAATGCACATCACTAGAATGTAATTGCAAGGCATGGAAGAGACAACAGCGACAGTCAGTGGAACATAAAATGAAAAAAATTGTGAGGACAAGCCATGGTAGGCTGGTTTTATTGGTGGAAGATAGAGTAGCTTGCAGAGTCAATTGCAAAGATTGAGAAGAGACTGTTTCTAGTGACAAAAGGGTGAGGTGGTCTGTCTCCACGATGTGAGTAATAAAGTTTGTGACTGACATTTGGGCAGCAAATGGCTGCATAGAGTTGAGTTCTGTGAGTGAGCATTGTCAGAACTATTCAGTGAGAGTGAATGTGTAGTGTTTCAGGATTTTTGTAAACATCCCAACACACCATTTGAAAGCCATCAAAAAGAGGTGCTCTTGAGTAAGTTGAATAAGGAGAAATGTAGTGGGAAATGGAAACTGTGTGTTTTCCTTTCTTGTATGCAGTGAATGTGGAGCAGTGGTGGATCCAGCGAGAAGGGGACCAGTAAAAAATTGTATTACAACCACTGGTTGTCCGGGAGTCATTTGTGCCATGGTGCAGCAAGTGCCTGAATCCAAGAGCCATGGAGTAAATGATGCACCAACAAGGGTGTAATGAACATTTGAACAGCAGTAGTTGTTTATCTGTCTCTGCTCTCTCAGGCCCTAAAGTACGCATGTACGGACATAATTGAATGTAGTCAAGAGAGTGGTATTACCTTAGCAATTGTTTGTTGTGTTGTTAAAAGAAATAGTGAAAAGTTGGGCAAAATATACCCCTGTTTGTCAGAAGTGTGGCTATTTATTTAGTAGTGCAGTAGAGAGAACTTGCGGAAGCATTTCAGAAATCTTCACCGCAGTTGGATCGACAGGGAGGTGGCACGGAAAGATCCGGACCACCAAACAACTACTCTGAGAAGAGAGGATAAAGGTAATACTACTTTCATCTGGCGGTGTATTAGGGTCGGCAAAATGCTGCCCAGTTGTATTGGCCAGGGACGCAACTTCCCACTAGAGCTGGTATAAGACCCACCACAAACCATACAAAATACATCAGCAGGAGAAGAGGGGAAAAATACACCCCAAATGCAGATGGACTGCTAAGTTTTATAAGGAAGAGTGCTAATACACATTAACAGTCTGAACCATTAATTTTCTATTGCAGAAGATACTTTGGGTCTGCTTTGTGAATTTGGCTGTCTGCTAAGGTTTTCTAAAATGACTTATGCCACTAGTACAGTTGTGATTTTAATCAATAAATAATTGAAGTTCAAAGACATTCAATTTGTTGCCTTACTTATTTGATGTAAAAACTTCCTATATTGTTTTACTTAAACCAATGTTAACAAGTCTGCAAAGAACTTATCAACTTGTCATTTTTTTCAAATAGGAACTGTTTTCAGCAGTGGGCAGTCACTACCCACATCTGACACACCAAAATCTGATATACCCAATCGTGTAATTATGTTCCCCTCCCAAGAAACAAGTATCAAAACGTGGATGTAACTAGCAAACTACACATAATGGCACACGGTTGAAGTATTTGTGGTCTTTCCTGACAAGCATCTGCACATTCAATTGCAATCTACAGGTATTTTATTGCACTGTACACAGATCTATAGATATGAAAATTTATCATTAAAACTAAACATTCCTTCTTCTTCAAGCTAAGTATAAATTCAAAGGCCAGCAATTAACCTCCGTTATTTGTTTTGTTCTCGTATTAATACAATCACAATTGAGTACAGTTGAGAAAACACTACTATTGTGATCTCGCAATTGACAGCACAACTCATTTTTGGAAAGACACGTCGATGTAAAGGAGGTGGCTTGTGGCCATGTTCTAATTAGAGATACAATAGTCAGTGCCTGTATACTTTTTTGGGAAATACGTGATGATAAAAACTTCTTTTTACATATAATTATATCTACTTGAAATTTTATTTTTGATGAGCATACACAAGGACTGCAGACAACTAAATCACACCCTCCTTTCCAGACATTGTACAGGTGAAGTAAGAATGACTATTATGTAGTCTGTTTTGTAATGAAATAATCAGGATATCTGGATGTGGAATGTAATATGTGACTAAGGGGAAGTGATTTTTGTGACTATAAAAACTCAGAATCAAATCTTTTAATTGATGCATTTTCTTAAGTGGGCACAGTTGACTGATGAAACTGTACTGTAATACTTAAGTATCTAATATGCTCAAAAGAATGGAATTTTCTGTAGAAGTGTAATTCAGAAAGCATGAAATTTTTTGTTACGTGAGTAAAATGTATTTATAATCTTCAAAACACTATGTTATTTCAAATGATAACATTTTTTCCATTCTCACAAAACTACCTCTTATCAAAATATGATCTGTGATTAAAGAAACAATTTTGTTTAGTTATAACTGGAGTTACTTTACTGGATGTTCAAATGGTGTTCCTTGGCAGAACAGATCTAGGAGAAAGAAGTAACTGTGAAAGGAGATATAGTTCATTATGTATTGGACTCTGACACACACACACACACACACACACACACACACACAGTGTTTTCATACTTCTGAGACAATTGCTTTCAGATTCTAGTGCATCTTGTCAACGTTCTTCACATGCGTGTCTAAGGAGAAGAGTGACTGACATATTGTACACTTCTTTTCATTTTAGAGCAACCATGATTACAAAAATAATCACCAGTTTCAGCCACACACCACCCATCTCTAGACTCTACAATATGAAAAGAATAATCTACATCACAAACTTAAAATCTGTAAAAATTTTATCAACTTTATTTGTAACTAGCTGCACCTGGTCACACATTGCTGTGGCTCAGTCTGGTTACATGGAAAATTGCTATATATGTATTGAAATGGCATATAAATATGTCCTACCATCTCTCTCTCTCTCTCTCTCTCTCTCTCTCTCTCTCTCTCTCTCTCTCTCTCTCCCTCTCTCTCTCTCCCCCCCCCCCCTCTCTCTCCCTCTCCCTCCCCTCTTCCATCTCCCCCTGCCTCTCTCTATGTACATTTCCTCCCACCCCTCCGTCCATATCCTATTCTTTCTGTTTCTCTGGCATTAAGCCTTGTTGATTGTTACTGTAAGTTCAGATCCTATGGTAGTAGAATTCTTACGATAAGCTGTTGTTATGGTAGGCCAAGTTTGAGTGTTTGTGAAATGGCTTCTGGTGCAGTACACCACTAAGACAATTTCTCCCTGCCACTATTGCACAGCTATGCCGCAGGGTCAGGTAATAAGATAGGAAAATGAAGGTTCTATAACACTCCAACAAATTAGTGACAAAGCCACACCAATGAGTTAAAAGGGTTTACTTATCTTTGTGACTTGTTGAATAACAAGGCCTCCAACACTGCATGTACCATAATAAAAAACGCCCCTCAATGGCTAAGTGCAAATAACATTTGGCAAATTTCTCAGTACATACCAAATGCAATTTACAACAACTGTCTGTTCACTTCTAAGAGTTCACTAAATGATGTTCCCTGTCTAATTCAGCCCTGGATGATGATCTGTAACCAAGGGGGTGAGAGCTGCTTTTCTATCTTCCGAGCAGGCTTCTGTCCACTGTTGTCGGTCACTGGCGTATTGTACTCTGCCGGCAATTGGCTGAGGTGAAGTTGATTTCTTCATACTCAGCACCACCTGCGGCACTGGCAAAAACTCGTGTAAGTGGCAAGTCTCTAATGGCACTGGCACCAGCTCAAATCTTTGCACCTGTGGTGCTTTTTCCCTGGCTATGTCTTGTTCTGATGACACAGCATACAAAACCAACTGCTTAAAATACTGCTTACATTCATCACCTGCTTTCTGTGCAGTTGGCCATTCCTTATGTTCATTACCGAAAATAAGTAATACTGCTACTTGTCAATTTAAGCCATCCGCATTTCTGTGCTTCTTCCCATGTTTATGAGTGACTTTAATATCAAATTTACTTAGTATTACTGCCCATCACTTCTATCTATTAGAAGGATTCTTTAACATCAACAACCATTTTAATGCCACATGATCTGCTATTACTCTACACTTTTTACTGTACAGATAACATCTGAAATATGCGATTCCTTAAATAAGGCTTAAAGTCTCTTTCTCCATTGTGCGATAATTTCTTTCTGCAGAATTTAGTTGTCTTGATGTGTAAGCTACTGGATGTTCTATGCCTTCTACCTCCTGTGACAGCACACAGTCAAGTGCTGATGCATCACATGATACAACAAATTCTCTATTAAAATCCGGAAAGACCAATATTGGACTCCATCTTAAAACTTCTTTTAGCTCCTCAAAAGCATGCTAGCACTATTCTGACCACACAAATTTAGTCCCTTTCTCAACAATTGTGTCAATGGTGTGACAATACCACAATCATTTTACGAAGTGGCAGTAATAGTTTGTGACTCCTAAGAACGATTGCAACTCCTTTACATATTCTGGTATGATAAATTCACATACAGCTCTAATTAATCTTGCAGTATGTATTTACTCCATCTTTACCTATAATATGACCTACGTATGCTACCTCTTCCATCACAAAATTACACTTTCTCCACTCAAAGTTAACTTCGCTGCTTTTAATCTTATGAATACTTCCCTTAATCATTGAGTACAGTGTTCCGTACCACTCCCATAGACGATCACGTAATTGATTCTGAGTACTCCGTCCAACAATCATTGAAATGTTGCAGTTACACTTTTTAATCCAAATGGCATTGTTTTGAACTGGAAATGTCCTCACATTGTCGAAAACGCTGTTTGTGTCAATCCTGCAATGCAACCTCTATCTGATGATAACCAATCCTGCAATCCATTGCTGAAAAATATTTGCATTGCTCTGAATGGTCCAAAGTTTCTGTGATGTTTGGCAAAGGGTAGGCATCTTTTATGATTTTCACATTTAGGTGTCTGTAGTCACAACAAAACCTACATTTTTGTGTTCCATCCATTGATTTTCTTTTGACACGATGGGTATTCCTGCCCTCCAATGCACTATTACTTTCTTCAATAACCCCATCTTTCAGCTGTCAATTGAGAAATTCCTGCAAAACTGGCAGCAAGAACCTAGGTATCCTGTATAGTTTGTAGTAGACTGGTGATTCGTTCCCAGTTGGTATGTGGTGCTGTGTATCATGTATACCTGGTAATGGCCCTTTTGGAAAAAGTAAATCCTTAAATTCCAAAAGTAATTTTTCCATCCGTTCCATATTGCTTCCCATTAGGCACTTCAATTTTTCTCTTAATCTGGTTTCAATGGTGTCTGGCAACTGTCTGTGGCTGACACCCCTCTATGTCCCATTCTTCTTCCTCCAGGATATCCATATTAGCGATTAACAGCCCCTTTGTTAATCCTATGTCCTCTGCGCTAAAATTATCTACATAAGCAGGTGCCTTCTTCACACCCTTTATTTCTTTATGCGTACAATACCTCTTTTAACTAAGCAAATCGTATCATCTAATACCTTCCTCTAATGGTTCCATCACCTATTGGCAAACTAGAATCAACAATGATGCCAAGTGATTTCCCAGTATCCTTAGGTACACAATCGTGTGAGTCAAGTCTTAGTGTGGTCATTCATGGTGACATCGCTACACCAAACCTAACTGAAAAAATTTTTCCATCATGTTCCACACTATGTTGCGAAGATCGATAATGGCACAATGCTGACATAAGAAATCTAATCCCACAAACATGTGATAGCCTTCACTCATGTGTGGCAAAATCTCTCCACACTGTTTAAATTGAACTTTATCCAGGCAAAAGTTTGTGTCCATCAATCCTCACGGAGTGAGATCTTTATCCCTCACTCCAAGATATCTGTATCGTGGTGAGTCCCATTGCTTACGTTTCACCAGATCACTACTGGTGGCTGACACATGCATCCCTGTGTTCAATAAACCCTCAACCCAGTTTTCCTACTATTCAACCTATCACACAATCCTCCTCTTCACATGATTTCATAGCATCCAATCTTACTGGGAATGACTGTAATGGACCTGGAGTTACCACTGGTAACTAATGCCTTATTCTTCCCCATTGCTCTACTTCTAAAACTATTACTTCCTCTCACTTAATCCACAACAGCCTGAGGCTGATGACATGCCTCCTCAAATGCCCATTCATCTGCATCTGAAACATTTATACTAGCTGCAAACACTATCCGTTTACCCTGTATTCTAGTTGACAAATCAATATCCTCACACACTATAGCTCACCACACCGCTGTGCACAAATCCGTCAGACCTCCTGTCCATACATGTCCTGCGATTTCTGCATGAAACCACTTTAAAAAAATTGTTTCACAGTTCCCATATTTTTCTTAGTTATTACCCCTAATTGTTCCCAATAGTGTCTGGCTCCCTTAAGAGCTTCTGTATGTCATACATAAGTTTTATCTTCCCCTGTTAGTCTCAACTTTGCAACATTCAATAATTCCTTATCAGACCAACCTTCCATCTGTGCCATATTTCTGAGGTCTCCCACAAAGGTCTGCACGTTCTTGGTTGCCCTGCCAAAAAAAAGGAGCAATTAAACTTGTGATTGACAAATCTACAATCCTTTGTGATGACTGCGATTCTACCAACCCATGCAGCTCTGTGTTATCTGCTGTTAGTCATGCTACCTTTCCTAAAAATACATATACTACTTCTGACTCCGACATCTTGCGTCTCTGGCACTGTCAAAGCTTTGTCCTTGACAACATTCATTTTGAGAACTAACATTCACAAGACAAGAAAACAAAATCTATTAACTTCATTCTTCCATCTAATCATAAGCCAACTCAACTCCCAAGAATTGCCCAGCCATATGCCCCCAATGATTACAAGTATAACATTTTACTTGAACTCTTTTTGTACAGGGCACTGAGTGACCCTCAAGGTTCACATCTAACAGGCTCTAAACAATCACAACTTCCATTACCTCTAAAACTAGACACACACACTTTTCCTCTACTTGGAATAAAATCAACTTTACAAAATGCTGTCAAAACTCTTCTCTACGACCAAAATACTATACAAAATTTTTTGGACTCATCGTACCATAGGCTGTAGGTTCAGACATTGTTCTAAGATGGCGATGTCAATGATCCAACATCAATCCCTTCGATTGTCACCTATGGAGAGTGAAATGAGCATCAGGCTGACAGTGGATTTGTTCAATTAACTTCTTTATCCTGGCCCTCAGCGTATTGCATCAGGAAAAGCTTGGTGGAGGCACCCAGTCACCTCTCATGTGAAACAGTAGATGTCTGGCATTGCTGACAGCGCAAAGATTGGAGCCAAGCAAAGCATCAGTCAAATGACAATGTCGGCAATGTCTCTGGCTGCAATCATGATGACAGCGTGGCACAGCAGGCGATGGCCATGTTCGTAATTGGAGCACCAAATACATCATCTTTCAGATAAGCCAGAAGTCACACGGATTAAGATCAAGTGATCCGGACATCAGGTGGTAGAGAAATGATGAGTGATAATTCTAGTAATTCTGAAATGCCTCTGCAACAGCTGCTTCACTGGCTGTGCTATGTTCAGAGGAGTACCATCTTGCATAAAAATAATCCTACTCACACATCAACACTGTTGAAGGTTTGGAATGATGCTGGTGAGCAAGACTCTCATAGCATTTACCCATGGCAGTACTGGTCACAGTAGATGCAGAACTCAATTCCTCGAAAAAATATGGCCCTACGATAAACGATGCCATCATCCTGTGGTGAGCAAGCTGGGATTTTTTTACTTCACCTCTTGTTTTGCCATCTGCCTCCTTGAAATTCATTTTTTTTCACTCTTAACTAATTATCATTAACATGTGTGAGTATAATCTGCATTTTCAAAAAAGAAAAAGGTCTTAAAGAATATACCACCAGATTAATTTTGTGCTTAGTTTTATGTATGTAATTGATTTTCTAATTTATTTTCACTATTCCTAGCTAGTAACTTTCATTATAGGGCAAAATCAGTAATTGTTTCATAACTTAAATTCTAGTGTTGACTTATAAACAAATATAAATTCTGTACAAATTATAAACATTTGAAAAACGAAATACTAGTAATCATAAAGTATTTCGCTCCATCCGAAAACATGTTAGCAAAGTCAGCCCTTAATTTATTCCAAAGTAATTAACAGTTTTGTCAAAATTAGTGTTTGTGTAATGATATTTGTTAATTTCATGATTTAAATAATTAATTCAGCCTAACTCTTGTGGTAGAAGCAACTGTTAAAAAGTTAATTTAATAGTTAAGTTTTAATTGTAGTTCCTGTAAATTGAACTTCAAACAATGTGTAGTTTCAGTACCTATTATTGTGGGGATATATAAGGGCCTGATTTTTGGTCCCGAGTCAGTCAGCCCACGGCTGAGTTTCAGACAAGAAACCTGTGTTTGTTAGAATAACAACAATGCATCAACTGTGAAATAAGTGCAACACAATTAGGCTATGTGTTAAAACAATAACAGTGTCTATTCAATACACACCGCAATATTCTGCAAGAGTTGTGAACTGTGTGGTTAGGTTTTTACTGCTTGTTGATGTACAACAGTAAACTATTGAAGCAGGATGTGGATCTTCACTTGCAACCTATTAATGAGACTTATCGAAAGTTAAACAATAGTGCACTAGCCATATAACTGTGTATTGTTGGGGGTTATGAACATTAAAAGTAAAGAACTGTGAAACGCAAATGTGCACCTGTCAGCTACATCATTTCAAGTAGTCAGTGTTGATCTTCCAACCCCATTTTTCAGCCAGTGTAGCAATGCAGTACGTCAACACCAAGGAAAACAAATGAAGAAATAAAGCAAGCAAACAAGACAATCCCACACCACAAAGCTATCTTCGCATAATGAAGTGGTACTGGTTGATGTGTATGGGGATTTTCCGTTGCCTGCATCCTGCTATTCTGCTTATTGACATGTCCTTGGAGATGGAAATGGGCTTCATCTCTCCACAGAATGCTCCATGGGCATTCATTTTCCACTTCGATGTGAGCAAGAAATTTCAGAGCAAATGTTTGTCTTGCTGACAGGTCAGCAGGAAGTCTCTCTTGAACATGAGTTGTTTTGTATGGATAATAATGCAGGGTGTTTCATAGGATTTTATGCACCATTGTTGCACACATTTCCAATGCTAAGGTAATTCCCCATGCACTGAATGTTGGCGCACCATCGCTCAACTCCTTTTGCAATGCTGTGGCCACATATTCGACAGATGTCTGATCAATTGCTTTCCTCACTCTAACTCACTGCACTTCAAAAGAACATGTCTTCTAGAATGTTGTAATCATTTTCTCTAGACTCTTAGCAGACATTGGACCAATGCCTTTTTTTCTTACTCCTGAGGGTCCAGAACTTCTGCGGAGCTACTGGTGCACAGTCACTATTTTTGTAAAAGAACTTTACCAGCAGAGTACGATCCTTTATGGAGACAGTCATGTTCGGTGTCTTGAATGCAAACTGAGGAACAGCCATGTGCCACCTGTGTATAGGCGCACATATTCTGACACTTAATAGTGCCAGCTATTGGTCAAATTTCCATGATTTTATTTTTTGTTCCATGGTGTTTCTCCCTGTGTCAATAACATGCTGTTCAAATTTGACATCATTCTGAGCAGGGGTTCTTTTCCCACAGCATTTTTAAAGTGGAAATTTAATTATAGACACACTATGTATATAATTATATGCCAAATGGCACTCCAGAAGGTACATAAAAATGCATGTATTCAAATGCAACATTGTGCCAAAATTTCAAAGGAATCAGAGAAAAACTTTCAGAGATTTACAATTTTGTACAATTGAACATTTACCTGTTTGTTTATATAGATTAATGTAAAACAAAAATTAGCATCCACAAACTTCATATACATATGTCACAGGTGACATCTGGTGACCAGAAAGTTGTCGTAATAAATGTAAGGACAACAGGGAATCAAGTTAACACAGACACATCATAGCTAGAAGACATGTGACATCAATCTACAGCAGGATACTGCCCTGTGCTGTCTGGGTCATGTTGTCTCTGTTGAGCATATGGTCAGTAATGTAAATACCTCACAAGCTGAAATAAGAGTCCCATCAGCAGCTGACAACATGTATATTCTACTAAATCATTCCTCATTTTCTGTTTTGTACAAATAAATCCTTTCTACCTACAAATGTGTTTTTCATTGCTTTTATATATTGTAGAATATAATTTTGTTTTTAAATTTTCAGTAAAATGTAAGAAACAATCGAGGCGTGCACAGCACACTAGAATTTTTTTTTAAAAGTTCTAATTCACTGTAACTTCTATGTATATCACCTAGTTCTCTTGTGGTGTTCTTACTTTAGTATGATATTGCTTTCTTCACCAAATGGCATCTATGATTTACAGGAACGAACAGCATGTATTTTATTTTTACTTTAACTGCAAAAAGAATTGGCAAGGATTTTAATAGATTTTATGTTAGTAACCTAAATTTTCATTTTCCTTTCCCTACTGTATGGATAATGTAGGCCTGAAATCTATAAAGATTATCACAATGCTGATATTGTCAAAGATAGGTTGCTTGGTTGGATTGGAGAAGGGACCAAATTACATGGTCATCAGTCCTTCCGACCTTGGAATAACAAACCAATAAAACCTCACACTATAAGAGGGAACTACAATGGCTATAAAATTACGAACTATTGACAAAGAAAGAAGGAAGGAAAAAGGTGGAAGTAGAGGGAAAGAAAGTGACTAATGACGGGCATACAGGAGGAAGCACAGGTAGACAAGATACACACTCAAGATAAAACAGACCCATAAGGAAAGGAGTGGGAAGGCAGAGGGCAGGGGTGAACCACCAACCCCAGTTGAAGCCAGTCCAGTCGGGGCGAAGGGGGGAGCAAGACGGCCAGCCATCCACTCCACCCACTGATAAGTTGAAGGTCCCACCCTTAAATACAGATCCCGGGTTCGAGTCCCGGTCGTGGCACACATTTTCAGTTGTCCCCATTGAGGTATATCAACAACACCTGTTGGCAGCTGAGGCTTTCAATTAATTATAATTTATTCTAGAGAAGCTGCACGGTCATCAATGGTATCTGTTCTTTCGAGAGCAGTTATCTTCATATATAGTTAAAGGCTACACGGCCATTGACCTTCATCTGTGCGAATGTGCACAGTTTGCCTGAACTCTTACGGGAATCATCACCTTAGTGTGCGCGAGTAATGAGTGGACGGGCAAATATCTATTAGGCGCATTACGTATGTAGTTGTGGACAGTTGGGAATGTGGGTCTCACAGGAAGCATGCAAGGGATAAGTCCCTGCAGTTGCACTATTCATCTGTGTCCTCGGTGGCTCAGATAGATAGAGCATCTACCATGTAAGCAGGAGATCTCAGGTTCGAGTCCTGGTCGGGGCACACATTTTCAGCTATCCCCATCGAGGTATATCAACAACACCTGTTGGCAGCTGAGGGTTTCAATTAATTATCACTTAAATGAAGCAATAAAAACCCCCAGAATGCAGAAATAATAAAACTAAATCAGCTGCTGAGGCATTGTTGGCTAACGCCACGAGTAGTGAGTCAGGAAAGCTAAAAGTTTGTTGCAGGGTAAGAGGTGAACCAGTCAGCAGACAGAGAGGGGGTCTTCACAACGGAGGAGATAACCGTGAGTCAGCCAAGTACGGCCGATGCAAAGCCGGCAAAGGACGACAAAGGCCTTACGAGAGGCCCTTAAGGAGGACCGCCACATAGTTGTAGAAACCTTTATTGCCCTGAGCCTGTTTGGCGAAGAAATAGTGTGCCATTCTGCATTCCAAAGTCCCAAAACCTGACATTTTAATGCCGAGCAAAGGTCTATTTCCGGAATGCTAATAGCAAGAGGTGGTTTGTTAGTAGCCAATTTAGCCAGTCAATCTGCTGCAAGTTCATTTCCAGGAATCGTAACATGGCCTGGAGTCCAAAGCAAAACCACTGAGCATCCACGTTGATCAAGGAGAGAAAGGGAGTCCTGGATAGCTATGACCAATGGGTAATGAGGGAAGCATTGGCCGATAGCTTGCAAACTGCTCAAGGAGTCATTACAGATAGTGAAGGACAGTCCTGAGCAGAAGCGGACATGGTCCAGTGCACGCAAGATGGCTACCAATTCTGCAGTAAAAACACTACAGCCATCTGGCAAGGAACGAAGTTCCGTGTGTCTCGCATAAGTGTAAGCATAACCAGTGTGACCAGCAACCATGGAGCCATCAGTATATATCAATTGAGAACTCTGGAATGAATTGAGGAGACAGTAGAATTGGTGGTGCAGGGCCTCCAGAGGGACAGAATCCTTTGAATTGATGGAGAGATCAAGGCAGAGCTGTGGCCGAGAGACGCACCATAGAGGGGTATGTGCGTGACCAGATAAAAAGAGGTGGTAAAGGGAAGTGCTGGAGCTCATAAAAGACCAACTGAATGCTGGCAGCCACGGTAAGCCCACTTTGTGGTCACTGTCGCGGGAGGTTGATCTCCGTGTCTGGATAAAGGAGACCATAATTAGGGTGCTTTGGGGTGCACCAATTGCGGAGCACGTAAGATATCAGCTCTTGTTGGCACAAAACTCACAGCGGTGGAATCCCCACCTCTGCGAGAAGGCTAATCACGGGGCTGGTCCAGAAGGCACCAGTCGCAAGTCGCAAGTCGTACCCCACAATAGTGGATGGGGTCTAGTATCTGCAACGTCGAAGGTGACGCAGAACCATAGACAAGACTCCCATGGTCTAAATGAGACTGGACCAGCACTTTGTACAACCGCAGTAGAATAGAGTGGTCTGCACCCCAGGTGGTATCGCACAGACATCTAAGAACACTGAGATGTAACCAGCATGTCCTCTTCAGCTGGCGAAGATGCAGGAGTGATGTCAACCAGCCATTGAAGACCAGACCCAAGAAGCAATGGGTGTCCACCACCTTGAGGGATTGGCCATTGAGGAACAGGTCTGGATGGGGATGGACTGTACGGTGACGGCAGAAATGCATGACACATGACTTGGCCACCGGAAACTGAAAGCCATGGGAGAGAGCCCAAGATTGTGCCCGGTAGATTGCCCCCTGTAGACGACGTTCTGCAGCATACATGAAAGAGGAAGCAACGTAGATACAAAAATCGTCAGAATACAAAGAGGGGGACACTGTCGACCCAGCAGCTGCCACCAGTCTATTAATGGTTACGAGAAAGAGAGGGATGTTCAGCACAGAACCCTGTGGAACCCCATTTTCTTGCCAATGGGTAGTGCTGTAAGAGGAACCAACTTGGACCCGGAAAGAGCGACAAGAAAGAAAGTTACGAATAAAAACGGGCAGAGTGCCATGAAGGCCACATTCGTGAAGGGTGGTGAGGATGTGGTGGCGCCAGGTGGTGTCGTAGGCTTTATGCAGGTCAGAGAAGATCACAATGAGGTGTTGCCGATGGGCAAAAGCTGACCGGATAGCAGACTCCAGGTGGACCAAGTTACCCACTGTAGAGAAGCCACAGCAAAAACCACCTTGAGTCGATGACAAAAGGTCGCGCGGATTCAAGGATCTGAAACAGCCGCCGACTCACCAGGCATTCAAGGAGCTTGCAGAGGGTGTTGGTACGGCTAATTGGACGGTAGCTATCCAACTGAAGTGGTGGCTTCCCAGGCTTCAACACCACAATAATGATGCTTTCCTGCCACTGGGTAGGAAATACCCCCTCACTGCACAGACAGTTGAAAAGGGTCAGTATACAACGGTGGCCAACCACTGATAAGTGTTGGAGCATTTGGTTATGTATCCACTCCGGTCCAGGAGCCGCGTCGAGACAAAGGGCGAGGGCGCTGGTGAATTCCCACTTACTAAATGGGGCATTATAAGGCTCCAAGCAGCGAGAAACGAAAGACAAAGGCAGTCGTTCTGAGCATTCTTTCAGGAGGAGGAACATGGATGGATATTGAGTCGATGCGGAGGCTTGAGCAAAGTGTTGAGCAAAATGATCTGCGACAAAGTCCGGATGGGTAGGGACAACACCATGCACAGAAATTCCTGCAATTCTGGTGGG